>NC_133367.1:1152082-1337048 GCF_049309525.1 Garra rufa
GAAACATTTTCTTCTGCAGTTTAGAAAGAGAGAAATGTTGAAATGAGTCTATAATCACAGAGATGAAAACTACTTCTGTGTAAGTATGTGTCTGCTGTGGGTTGTACTCTAATTCTGCTTCTTTTTTTCTAAACCACAGTCTCTCAAGTTTTCACAAAGCTGCATGCCTTTGCATTAATCCACTGTAAAAAAAAAGAAAAAAAAAAAAGAAAAAAAAAGATGTGTAGGAAAACAGACAATGTCCTAGTAGAAAATTACTGTCATTTTATAGTAAATTAACAGATATTTTCAACTCAAAAACATTCAGTACAATAATTCAAAATAAAGGTAAACACCTGTGGAAAAAAAAAGGAAAATCATTCATATTAACATCTATATTTCTATATACACATTAAACATTGCAGTAATAAACTATAAAAAGAAAACATACTTTCTGAAATTACCCATATAAGAAACTCTGCTGAACTGAAACAACGTTTTGCAAAAATAAATGGTGCAATAATCCTCCTGACCACTGTGTTGCAATTACAGGAAACATTTAGTGGAAGTTACTGTAGCCAGGACAACTTGTGAAAATTTATTTTTGGTGTATGTTTACGTTTCTATTGTGTGCATGGCTATTGTGTTTGACTGTCAGTTGTGACTTACATTCTTGATTTAATCTAAATAAAATTCTGTATTTGCTGTCCAGTTTGGATGAGGATGTCTTAAAAAAGACTAAACTAAATCCCTGTATAGGCATTATGGGAAATGAAAGGGTAGATAAAATAGCCAGACAAGCTTTAAAAAAATGTATTATAGATACGGATAACAGGCTTTCAAAATTACTGAATGGGAAAGAGTGATTAACCAATGGCAAAAACTGTGGGATCAAGAAAGGAAGACATCTTTGATTTAAAAAAAAAAAGTTGGCACTGTGAAAAGTTAAGGAAGAAACACTTTAGGCCATATTTTAACGATCTAAGCACATGGTCTAAAGCGCATGGCCAGGTCCACTTAGGGCATGTCCAAATCAACTTTTGCTAGGTTAAGGATAGGAAAAGTGGTCATGGGTGTGTTTTTGGCCTAACATGCATTAAACCAATCACCGTCTTATTTCTCATTCCCTTTAAGAGCCAGTTGCAAATGCGCTATGACAGATTTGCTATTTACGCAGCATAATTTGCAATTGAACAAAGACTGAACGGGCCATGCCCCCCAACAAGCACCCCCTTTCTATCCTCTATCCTCTTTGCCAACGTGGTTGTTTTCAAAAGCCAAAGTGGGAAGAAAAAAAAAAACAGTGCGCATAATGAAAACGATTGACTTTCAGTTGTGACATGTAGATATTTTTAGATTTATGTACACGATAATAATATTTTATATTGTAATCCTTTCGTTTTTAATATTTGGCATATTTGTGTGCTGTTATACAGCCCTGTGTGTGTAATATAAGCAGAATGTGTTGTGCACCTGCCTAAAGGCATTACTAACATGCTCTTTAAATAGCAAAACAAATATCAAATGTATAACATTTAATATATATATATATATATATATATATATATATATATATATATATATATATAATGAAAATGACTGCCATGTTCACACTGCCAAACGTGTTTGTTGATTTGACTGTGCGACGTGAACTGGCCTTACCTCCAGACGATGGCAGTAGTGCAACATCAAGCTGCAGTCAAAATCCAACGAAGAAGACGTCGAATATTCCGCCATTTCTGACAGTCACTGCGCTTTTTGCTTTCACGATAATACAACATAAAGACCCTTAATATTTTCATCAGTACGGTGATTTTTCAGTCTATATACAATATTTCTATCGAGTCGGTTTGTCACCCAATATTCTTTCTGTCAGTCGATTCTGTGCGACTCTGACACCCAGAAACCCAGAGGAGGAGATAATAACCAATATCCACTGATCGGCTTCGGAAAATACATGTTCCTGTATGTTTTACTGAAATTTTCTGCAATATGAAGAAGATATTGTCGTTCTGTGTGTTCGTAGTGCTACTAGAAGGTGAGGCTTATGCTTCTTTAGAAACACTTTTGGTTTCACTTTGTAAAACCAATAAATACTAGGCCTACGAATTAGGCCTACTAGTTCGCTTATCTTCTTGTTCCTGCACCGAATGTTTAGAAAAGTATCTTGTTTATATTAGAATTTTTAACCACCTGTTAATTTTTTAACTGTTCTTTAAAATTCCAAGTAGACTGATAAGCCTTTATTAGAACATACACTCTACCTAAATTTGCATGTAAATATAATTATTATAAAATATTATACAATTATAATTCATTTTATAAAATATTAATATTAAAAATATATTATAATAGTTGACTGACTTTGTGTAATGTTATGTCCAGCTATCCAGTTGTTAGTTATAAATTTAGTTTTTATACAACTCCTGAGATTTCTATAGCTTTTGGATGCAGCGAATTGTGTACAAGACAAGGCTACATTATCTGAATGTGTAGTGACAGTGTTTTATTTTAATTGTTGACTGTGTATTTGTTCTTTGTTTTCCAGGTGTGTTTGGTGAGTCAGTATCAGAGGTGAAGGGAAACTCTGTCACTCTAGTCACTGGCCTCACTGAAATACAGACAGATGATGTGTTAGAGTGGAGGTTTGGAGCTGAACGCAATCGCATAGCTAGAATCAATAAAGCAGCTGGTGTGGCTAAAACATATGATGAAGTTCTTGGTGGGATTTTCAAAGACAGACTGAAACTGGATGACAAGACTGGATCTCTGACCATTGTAAATGTCAGAAGCACAGACAATGGAGATTATGAAGTCGCCACCGACATCGCAGCCTTTAAGAAGACATTCACAGTCAGTGGTGAGTGTTTAATGCATTTGGTGAATTTGGTCTTTATTTGAGAAAAGTGATTATCACCTTTTTTTTTACTAGTTTACTGAGTGCACTGTTTATTTACTGTTTTTTTTTTTTTTTTTTTTTTTTTTTCATTATTGGTCATTTTTGGTCATTTGTGGAAAAAGAATAATAATGAATAGGAATACAGAATCAAGACGTTTATTTTACAGATTATATATAGATATATACATATATCGTAGTTAGGCTTGCCACGATAGACGGTGTTGACGGTGTTACCGGTTTTAAGACGCAACACCGGTGACATCACTTTTCCACCGTGACACCGTCTCCACATTGTTTTTTTTTTTTAAGTATTCGTTTTTTTCTTAAATATTTATTTGAATTGAATGGAAAATATCATTCTAAATAATTTACTTAAGACGAGAGCATGCACTATAATTAAAAACTGAACATAGCTACAATGCGTCATATTTCATTTATCACGTGAGGAGTTCACGAGTTCGCGCTTACATATAATAAACACATATAAGTCAATAAACGTAAAAGTTAAGCGTGTTTGGCGTGCTATACGGGAGAGAGCTCCGAGCTTGGTAATCATTCCCGAGCCCGGGGCACTCCCCCTGCCCAGGGAGAGGGGCCCAAGCTCGGCATTCGGCCCGAACCCAATAAGCGCTCCCCCGAGCTGATGGTGAGGAGACGGACGATGGCGGACGATTTAGTGTCAAAAAGCAATGCAAAAGCACCTGTTTGGCAATATTTTTGGTTCAATTTTTTTTTTGTAGTTTCGTTGTCGTCCATTCAAACAATTGACGCCGAATGGCCAATTCCCGCAAAACTGAAAGTAAAAGTATAATACGCACGCATTTATAAGCTATTTAAAAACAGAAAAAAAGAGGAAACTCCCACCCCCACGGTGATACCGGTATTACCGGTGTTGTCACATGCCGATTAACCGGTGCGGAAATTTCCTCATCGTCACAACCCTAATCGTAGTACACTATAATCAACTCAAGCTACTATTAGAGCTACATTAAAATTAAATGTCTGTTGAGTAGGGGTGTGACGAGACACGAGATTGGGTTCAAGAGAACGAGACGGGATTTTTTTACTTTTTTAAAGAAATCCTCAGTGATGAAATATATAGGGGAAAATAGTGTTTTATTCAACAAAAAAAACCCACAAAACTTCTAATTTTATTAACTTCTATTAAAACTTCTATTAACTTCTATTTTAATGAATTATATGCAGTAATAAACATTTAAACTAATGCTGGATTCTGAATTCTTGATAAATTGAAAAGCACTTTTTCTTTTATAAATTGGAAATCTCCATTCTAAAGAAAAAAGGATTAGAAATCTAAACAAAATTACATAATTTACTAGTGGTTCTGACAGAGTGTTCATTGCTTAAGTCTATATTTGAACATTAAAAAAAAAATGAAGTGTCTCAAAAGATGTCTCTAAAGACGTTTCACTGTTGGAATCTCTTGAATGTATGATTCAATGACAAATTTTAAAGGGGCAGTTATCGCCATCTCCTGGCGGAGAGGATAAGCGTTACACTACAGACTTTCGTTTTGATCGCTACTGTAGACAATAAGTGTTTATACCCAAACTATAAGCTTTTATCTCAGTACTTCTGCTATTTAAATGTCTGTAACAATGATGATTAGGTTAAAAAGACTGTGTTTCTCTGAATCGTTGTCATTCATGAATAAGATCGCGTGAATGTTTAAATAGAGATCATGCTATTTTAAGGACTAGTCATGCAGCTCTAATGTAAGCACCTCAAAATGTTTTGCCATGATATCGTCACGTTCTCGCGAGACCATTCAGATCTCGCGGGACACATCGGATCTCGCGAGATCTCGTGCCACGAGATATCGTCACACCCCTACTGTTGAGGGAGAAAGAAGCCAAGCCAATTTGATTTGGGATTTTTTGCAGACTGTTTTGCTTAAAGCTGTATTGGAGTTTTTACCTTTGGTAATTTGCTGTTTAGCATCATCACTGTATTTTGCTCATTTTGATAAACTTTCAGCTTCATGTTGCTTCATGTTACTTTTTAACAAAAAAGTTACATAGCATAACTTTAAAATGCAATCTGGGACCTGATTATTTGTTCCGTGGCTGTTGGTCAGAGCAGAGTTGTTGTCGGTGAACTAGATAGAATATGGATGAAAATCCTCCATCAAATGTAACAACACGTCATTCTTTTTGTTATTCATTTGCATTTGAGACTTTTTCAAAACTTCCATCAAGTCCCAAATGGGTTTGTCACTTTTTTAGGTCCCCCTGAAACATTTACGTTGTGTTCCATGCTATTTGCAGCACGTTTCTGAATTTGCAGCATGTTCGTGTGTTTGCAACATGTTTCTGAGTTTGCAGCTCATTCCTGAGTTTGGTTGCGTTGCGAGGATTTGCAGCGCCTGTGTTGTCAAGCTGATAAAGATGTTTTTTTTAATTTGTTGTCGGTTTTTCTGTTTGCATGTTTTTTCTAAGTTGCAGCGCGTTGAGCTCTCTCGGCCACCGTAAATAACAACTGTTGGCATGTTTATGAATGTTGGCATGTTTGCATTATTTACCTCTTATAATGTTTTGATTGAATTCAGTCCTGTGTTTATACCAACACCAACCAAAACAGTATAACCAGATCAACAGGGGATGAGAAAATCTGAAGTAACAATCAATACAATGCTGACCACTTTAAACAGAATCAGACTCATATTTATTGTATTTTCATATCTGATGGTTAATTAAATGAAAGTTGGTGGTATGACTTTACACTAACAGCTGTCTGTTTTTAGTTGTTTCAGATTCCGATTCAGGTCTATCTCCAGGGGCTATAGCAGGAATAGTTGTTGCTGTGCTGGTGGCTGTAGCTGCAGCTGTAGCTGGTGTGTTTTACAAAAAGACAAAAAGCCAAGTGTGTAAGTACCCAGCTAACAATTTTTAGTTCCCAGAACATTAGTTTTTGGTTCCCAGAACATTTCCTAGAACGCTCCCTGTTGATTAGCCAAGAAAGTTTTCCTTACGTAGGGCTGCATGATAAATCGAATGCGATTATGAGGCGCGTTTAGTCAATGAAGCCGGTACTTTGATTAGTAGTAAATCTCCATCACGTGCGTTCCGCTGGAGCGGCAATTAATACACAGAGGCGTAAATCACTGACAAGCCACGCCAAATCGATTTTGAACGCGATTTGGCGTAGCTTGTCAGTGATTTACGACTCTATACACTCCAGCTGGAGATGGAGATTTACTCCTAATCAAAGTACCGGCTTCATTGACTAAACGCGCCTCATAATCGCATTCGATTTATCATGCAGCCCTATCCTTATGTAAATAAAACATTTCCCTTTGGTTTCGGGAACCTACTGAGAACGTTCAGGGAAGGTCCCTGGAACGTTCCCCTAACCTAAGGGGAACGTTCTATTTACGTTAAGAAAACTTTCCTGGCTAACCAACAGAGAACATTCTATTTATATTTCTAAAAGGTTCCCAGAACGTTCTCCTAACCTCTTCACTCCAATACGGCTTCTGCACGTCCACACTCCCACACATTCCACAGCATGGAAGATGGATGAATGTGGACCTCAATAATCACTACTACACACTATGTCTGGTTTTAAACTATTGGTTAATCATAACAGATATTTAGAGCACATTTACCCATCATAAGGAGCAATGAATGAAACTGAATTATCCTTTAATATGTTATATTTTTCTTATTTGTTAATATGTAAGATATAAGTACCATACCATTAACCCAGAATTTGTGTTTATTAAAGCTCCAAATAACAATGACTTCAACAAAATATTGGATTTTAAAAATGTGAATTTTATTTTTACAGACATTAAAATAAACAACATTCATTTGACTCTACCTAGGATAACATTACATTTTTTTCTTACCATTGAATTAACGATGATGTGCTTTCGCTCTGTGGGTCAGTAAACGAAAACGTCTCGGTTGACATCATGTTCTCTTCAATCAGAGCTGTCAAATCTCACTGAAATCACAATATTTACTCTTGTATATATATGAATTATAAGTAATTATTAAAGAGATCAATCAGCAAATGTTAGTCTGTCAGTAAAACGAAATGACGGATAACTTTTAAATTACGGAGCCCACGGCTTTATATGGAAGACAGGAGAAAGGCAGTCGGAGGAGGCGCGCAGTAAAGAAATACACCCAGTATTTATGATATGTTTTTCTGACTACGCTTAAAAATGTGAATTATATTATCATTATAATGTGATTTCACCACTTTGATGTCAACACTTAATTAAAAGCTTATTTCAGACATAATAAATAGTTTGTGATTTAAAATAAAAAATAAAAATACATTTCAGCATTGTAATAATCAGAAACATCTGCAAAGTTTTAATTAGTTTACATAACAACGAATAACCTGCAGGGAACATTCTGGTAAAGTTCTCTCTAGGTTATAAAAATAAAGCTTCAAAATAACCTGCAGAGAACGTTCTGGGAAGGTTTTCTGTAGGTTATAAATTTAAACCTAAAAATAACCTGCAGGGAACATTCTTTATAGGTTATTAAAAAGAGAACCTACAGGGAACGTTCCTAGAAGATTCTCATTTGGTTCCCAAAAAATAACCAAATGAAACCATGAGAACGTTAGGGGACCGTTCTGTGTTTTCTTGGTATTACAGCTGATCCAGCATAAGAAAAATGTGCTTAAATTTTAAAGATGGTGGTAAAATGGCAGAATATGAATACTGATTTAATAAACAGGAAGCGGAATGCACACATAAAGCAAATGATCTGTTTTTTGCATTGCCTTGTGGTCATTTGTTATTGTTCTTGTTAATATTTATGTTCCATAATTCTTTTTTTTTTTATACAGTATAAGCTTCAGTAACACATGACAACCATCTCTGGTGAGTCACTAAAATCTTTTGTTGTAATAAATTCATCTGTTAACATTATTATTTTTCTTATTCTAGCAGTGTGAATCTGCTTAGATGGAGGTTTGTGAGTTTGTATGACTGCTCAGATGAATCATGTCACTGTAAATTATTATCTTTGGAAATGTGCAACTGGAAAGCACTTGTGTTAATCTGGACCATAAATAGATCATTGTTGTGTGTCCTTCTGCAGTGTTTTAATTGTTTATTCGGCATCATGAATGCGTTCATTAATTTTGAAGTCAATTTTTTTTTTTTTTTTCTTCAACTGACATACAAGACCTGTTTTACTGCATTAAGCTGTTTGTGAACAAATGCATGTGTCCTCTGTGACAGAAATCCTTTTATAGCAGAATTTTAACTTAGTTTGACCATGTAAATATCAGCAACTGCACCAAAATGCAGTTAGGTATATATCATATTTATTTATACTAATCATCATTTATTTCCCCAGATTGCACTGCAAACAGTTGCTATGACCAAGGGGAGACATACATGCCTTTGATGAGTGAAGACACACAGCTTCAATATGCAAAGAATATATCATCATCATCTAAGATTACTCAAAATCAGTTTCATACTTGCTTCTCTATTACTTGCTTATCAAAAATACTTGATGAGTTGTGGGTATCTATAGATTATACAGCGTATGCATGTTAAATCTTAATGTCATGTCTCTCTGTAATACTTTAACACTCTCCACTTATAGAAGATGCTAGAAACACGTGAGTTTGTCGTTGACTGACACTGTGTGAAAGCTACGCACTTTTATTGCAGGGATTTTCTGTACAATAATTTATTTTTTAAATTTAATTTCAATTATTTAGCTTTTTTGATTGTTTATTATAAAATTGCATTTTATTTTTACCTTTTTTACCTATATTTGATATTAACTGAAGTGAATGTGCCCATCTGTGTTTCTGAACAGATGTGAATGTAAATAGTAAATTCTGATGATTTTCACTGTTGTGTGAGCTTATTGATTTCTGATTGTTCTTTTCATTTAATTACCAAAGATTTATCTTGAATGTTTTACATGTATTGTTGTGCTACTTCACGCTATCACAGAATAAACCAATAAAAATAATCATTATTAAAGTAGTAATACAATATTATTGAACTATTATCTGGTTTATATTCAGTCACCATTTTAGCACTTTGAATGTAGTTTGATTGTCCAGCTTCAGTCTGTCTCTGAATCTCCCATCAAGAACATCATTATATACATCATTATTCACATTGTTAATTTAACTAATACATTTCTCACCGTCACTTTTTTCCACCATCACTAACTTTATTTAATTTGTATCGCCAAACACACCTGCAGAACAAATTAACTCGATGGCGCCATTTATTCATAAACTGTAATTTGTGTATTAAACGTTTCTCTTTCGTATGTTTTTATTGGAAAATGGAGCAAATCGTGGGAAGGTGCTCCTGGTTAAGAATACTAGATGGCGCTATAATGCTGTATTTATGCTTCTTGTAGTAGGTTAACACTTTATGGAGAAGGCTTTTTTTCTTTTGCATTATTTGTAGATTTCCGCACATATTGTTAACATTTCAAAATAAGATATTAGGCAGTTCCAAACAAACTCTGTTTTGTCCGTGTAATGTAGGCTACAATGGGAAAATGCTATTTTAGTGCATAGTTATTGATATTTTTGCCTGTAAAAGTGTGGTAAAAATGTGAAATCAGAAATGATAACGATTCGGAAGCGTCTCACATATAAGATGTCATATCAAAACTGGACACCATGCTAAATTATAACTTTTAAAAGCTAATTTACTTTATTTACAAAAAAAAAAAAAAAAAAAAAAAAGATAGGACAAACTCATATTTTGCCAGTGTAAATATAGCACATCACAGGCCTCGTTAATTCTGTAGTTTTTTTTATTAACATAGTTTAAATGTGGAATATTTCGACTTGTTCGTAAGTCAATTTACCGATGACGTATAAGGAAAAACATGCTAGCTTTACAGTAGCTCACTGCCAAACGCAAAAGCGAGTACGCTGGCGTGTGTAGCATTAAAAGCATAAATGATTCCGCAAACGCGAGAGGTGTTAGTACAATAGTATCATATTTACTCAATTTTACTTGTTTAGAAGTGAATGATTACCATTTGTTTACCATTTCGCTGCGTGCCGCCATTTTCGAGTGACGTCACATCCACGCGCATCTCTGCAGCATCGAAGTTATGGATTTCCGCTACAGTTATAAATTCGATTTAAGTGGCGTTATGCATTTTTTTTTCTTAGTAGAAGTTGGGAAGAATCACTTTCTGAGGCACGAAAATTAACCTTACATCTGTAAATTATATTTTTCAGTTATAATATCATGTATTTGTATTGTACACTGTGAGTTTACATTGTTCACCTGGTGGACGATAAAACAGGTGAAAATTTACCCCAGTCTTGCATCGCAGGAGAGACCCGAGCAGTATCATAACTGATGTGACTCTTTAGTAAACAACCACCTTTGCAATCACACACAACATCACTGTAACCGCAGAGCAAATCACTGAAACCTCAGAACACCTTGGCAGGTGGAGCAGGTGCAGATCTTCACAAGACCCTCACAAATCTGTGTCTGGAGTTTCACGCCATCAAGATCCCTCAAGGTAAGGAAAACTCTTGAGCATACGGCTTTTTATGATAGGCCTACAATATTTCAATTTCCAGAGACTGTGTGCTGCTCAAATTTGTTTTGAATTGCTGATTGCATTGGATACGCGTTTGTGCTTTCTTGTATCTTTTTGCCGTCCCGAAGAGCAGAATTTGCATAGGTCTACATGATTTCTTGCTGAAATCATTTTAAGCTAGTTCATGAAAGAATATATTAATGAACTGTTGTGTAGATAGCAATAAACTGGTTTTGAGACACTGTTACATCTGTAAACTAGCCTACTGTAAACTACTAAATGGACATGACGCCTAGTTCTATAATCAAATGATATGCCTGGTATGTCGACTGTTTAGAATTATAACTAATCAGATTCCTTAATGAATCGTTCTTTTGAGTCGGTTCTCTTCAATGAATTGGCCAACTTGGTTAGCGGAACGGTTTGAATCAATTCGCGATTCAGTTGAATGATTCATCAAGCCCGTTTGGAAGAATCATTTGAATCATTTCTCACTAGAATCGCGATAGTAGACAGAGAATCGAAAGAGACCGGGATGAAGTGAATACTTACAGCTATTTGAAACCAAACCTAAATGCACTGTCTGTCAGTGAAGAAGATGCTTTTATAAGGTTTAACTTATATTTGTAAACGACTTTTTACTGCAGATAAAACATTTGTAGAATATGTACGAAACTATTTAAAGTATCTGTGACTTAGTGCTTTTTTATTTTAAATGTTTCTATTCATTTTACTAAAGTTAAATTTAAACTGTTATTGATTTGCTGCTCTTGTGGCGCCCTATCTGTTAACAAGTTATTCTTGTAAAGGAAAATTCTTATTGTGAACACTAGTGAGCGCTAGTATAACAGTGGAAGCCAATGTTTTTTGACACTATTTCCTGGAGGTCAGGGTGTAGCTAGTTAGCATTATTTGGTTAGTATTATCGTGCTATCCCCTGCAGTCAGATACTGTAATTATACCATTTTGCAGACAAAATCGATCCCTTTGGATTGATGGATATTAGAAAATAAGAGGGTTTTTATCATTTAAAATAGACATGTTTTTCATTGACTGCTGATTGAAGTTTTAGTGTGGGGAGACCAGTCACATGACATGACAATTGTGGTTAGTGTTTGTCATGCTACACTGAGTCTGTTAAATAAATAAATAAATAAGTATGTTACTTATAAAAGTCACTGTTTAAAATAATAATAATAGTATTTAAAATAATGTGTTCAGCATTAGGCTCTTCACAAAACAGCTGACCTATGTGTGATAACAAGAGCAGTGAAAACTTCACAGAAATAAGTGTTGCTGGAGCTGGAAATAAGTTCTGCTAAAACTAACACTTCTTATCTGCAGAGTCACTGCAGATCTAAGATCATTACTATATAGAGTGATGTGTATGCCACTAAATACTAATTGTACAGCTGTGAGAGGCAGACACATATAGCAGTGTCCTATATGGGAATACGTTACCCCAGCTGACGGTTATCCATATTTTCACCTGTACACATAAACAGAACACTGTTCATCAACAGCTAATGAGGTACATTGGAGTGACGTCAACTCCCAGCTTCGAGGAGGAGCTGCTTATCTAGAACTAGGGGACCAATGATGAAGCTTAAGCCCACCCTGATTTACATTCATCTTTGACCACATCATTTGGCAAATCAAGGACAGAACATGGAAACAAAAATAAAGTGAATGAACATACAAAAAATAAAAAAATATGATCAGAACATGTCTGAGACTGAGAGCAGGAAAACATAAATTTTTTGTGCAAGTCTGGAATTTTGCAATAATATTTCAGGTTTGTGCAATATGATTTTAAGTGTGTTTGAAGTTATTTAAAATGTTATTTTTTTTTTTTATTTACACTGAATATTGACCCCTGTTTGCTATTCTGCAAATGTTGCTTTATTTATTTATTTATTTATTTATTTTTTTTGTGCAATATATTTTTACTTGCATTTTAAAAGTTTTAGTTTTACGCTTTTATCATCTTATAAACTGGACTGAAATTCACGCTCATAATCTCTATAACCAGCTTTAGCGATATTTGTTAGTATAAATATATTTACAACCAGTCTGTGTCGGTAACGACTTACAGTACTAGCTTAGCTACATTTCAGTGGTAGAATTGTTAGGTTTTAAGTCACAAAGTTGTTCATTAGTCAAGCTGTTACTGTTGTGTCCCAAAAAATAACCAAATGAAACCATGAGAACGTTAGGGGACCGTTCTGTGTTTTCTTGGTATTACAGCTGATCCAGCATAAGAAAAATGTGCTTAAATTTTAAAGATGGTGGTAAAATGGCAGAATATGAATACTGATTTAATGAACAGGAAGCGGGATGCACACATGAAGCAAGTTTCTTGCATTCACTTCTGGTCATTTTTTATTGTTCTTGTTAATATTTATGTTCCATAACTCTTTGTTTGTTTGTTTGTTTGTTTTTTTTTACAGTATAAGCTTCTGTGACACATGACAACCATCTCTGGTGAGTCACTAAAATCTTTTGTTGTAATAAATTCATCTGTTAACTTTTTTTTCGTATTCTAGCAGTGTGAATCTGCTTAGATGGAGGTTTGTGAGTTTGTATGACTGCTCAGATGAATCATGTCACTGTAAATTATTATCTTTGGAAATGTGTGACAGGAAAGCCCTTGTGTTAATCTGGACCATAAAAAGATCATTGTTGTGTGTCCTTCTGCAGTGTTTTAATTGTTTATTCGGCATCATGAATGCGTTCATTAATTTTGAAGTCAATTTTTTTTTTTTTTTTTCTTCAACTGACATACAAGACCTGTTTTACTGCATTAAGCTGTTTGTGAACAAATGCATGTGTCCTCTGTGACAGAAATCCTTTTATAGCAGAATTTTAACTTAGTTTGACCATGTAAATATCAGCAACTGCACCAAAATGCAGTTAGGTATATATCATATTTATTTATACTAATCATCATTTATTTCCCCAGATTGCACTGCAAACAGTTGCTATGACCAAGGGGAGACATACATGCCTTTGATGAGTGAAGACACACAGCTTCAATATGCAAAGAATATATCATCATCATCTAAGATTACTCAAAATCAGTTTCATACTTGCTTCTCTATTACTTGCTTATCAAAAATACTTGATGAGTTGTGGGTATCTATAGATTATACAGCGTATGCATGTTAAATCTTAATGTCATGTCTCTCTGTAATACTTTAACACTCTCCGCTTATAGAAGATGCTAGAAACACGTGAGTTTGTGTCCATTGTCGTTGACTGACACTGTGTGAAAGCTACGCACTTTTATTGCAGGGATTTTCTGTACAATAATTTATTTTTTAAATTTAATTTCAATTATTTAGCTTTTTTGATTGTTTATTATAAAATTGCATTTTATTTTTACCTTTTTTACCTATATTTGATATTAACTGAAGTGAATGTGCCCATCTGTGTTTCTGAACAGATGTGAATGTAAATAGTAAATTCTGATGATTTTCACTGTTGTGTGAGCTTATTGATTTCTGATTGTTCTTTTCATTTAATTACCAAAGATTTATCTTGAATGTTTTACATGTATTGTTGTGCTACTTCACGCTATCACAGAATAAACCAATAAAAATAATCATTATTAAAGTAGTAATACAATATTATTGAACTATTATCTGGTTTATATTCAGTCACCATTTTAGCACTTTGAATGTAGTTTGATTGTCCAGCTTCAGTCTGTCTCTGAATCTCCCATCAAGAACATCATTATATACATCATTATTCACATTGTTAATTTAACTAATACATTTCTCACCGTCACTTTTTTCCACCATCACTAACTTTATTTAATTTGTATCGCCAAACACACCTGCAGAACAAATTAACTCGATGGCGCCATTTATTCATAAACTGTAATTTGTGTATTAAACGTTTCTCTTTCGTATGTTTATTTTGGAAAATGGAGCAAATCGTGGGAAGGTGCTCCTGGTTAAGAATACTAGATGGCGCTATAATGCTGTATTTATGCTTCTTGTAGTAGGTTAACACTTTATGGAGAAGGCTTTTTTTCTTTTGCATTATTTGTAGATTTCCGCACATATTGTTAACATTTCAAAATAAGATATTAGGCAGTTCCAAACAAACTCTGTTTTGTCCGTGTAATGTAGGCTACAATGGGAAAATGCTATTTTAGTGCATAGTTATTGATATTTTTGCCTGTAAAAGTGTGGTAAAAATGTGAAATCAGAAATGATAACGATTCGGAAGCGTCTCACATATAAGATGTCATATCAAAACTGGACACCATGCTAAATTATAACTTTTAAAAGCTAATTTACTTTATTTACAAAAAAAAAAAAAAAGATAGGACAAACTCATATTTTGCCAGTGTAAATATAGCACATCACAGGCCTCGTTAATTCTGTAGTTTTTTTTATTAACATAGTTTAAATGTGGAATATTTCGACTTGTTCGTAAGTCAATTTACCGATGACGTATAAGGAAAAACATGCTAGCTTTACAGTAGCTCACTGCCAAACGCAAAAGCGAGTACGCTGGCGTGTGTAGCATTAAAAGCATAAATGATTCCGCAAACGCGAGAGGTGTTAGTACAATAGTATCATATTTACTCAATTTTACTTGTTTAGAAGTGAATGATTACCATTTGTTTACCATTTCGCTGCGTGCCGCCATGTTCGAGTGACGTCACATCCACGCGCATCTCTGCAGCATCGAAGTTACGGGTCTCCGCTACAGTTGTAAATTCGATTTAAGTGGCGTTATGCATTTTTTTCTTAGTAGAAGTTGGGAAGCACCACTTTCTGAGGCACGAAAATTAACCTTACATCTGTAAATTATATTTTTCAGTTATAATATCATGTATTTGTATTGTACACTGTGAGTTTACATTGTTCACCTGGTGGACGATAAAACAGGTGAAAATTTACCCCAGTCTTGCATCGCAGGAGAGACCCGAGCAATATCATAACTGATGTGACTCTTTAGTAAACAACCACCTTTGCAATCACACACAACATCACTGTAACCGCAGAGCAAATCACTGAAACCTCAGAACACCTTGGCAGGTGGAGCAGGTGCAGATCTTCACAAGACCCTCACAAATCTGTGTCTGGAGTTTCACGCCATCAAGATCCCTCAAGGTAAGGAAAACTCTTGAGCATACGGCTTTTTATGATAGGCCTACAATATTTCAATTTCCAGAGACTGTGTGCTGCTCAAATTTGTTTTGAATTGCTGATTGCATTGGATACGCGTTTGTGCTTTCTTGTATCTTTTTGCCGTCCCGAAGAGCAGAATTTGCATAGGTCTACATGATTTCTTGCTGAAATCATTTTAAGCTAGTTCATGAAAGAATATATTAATGAACTGTTGTGTAGATAGCAATAAACTGGTTTTGAGACACTGTTACATCTGTAAACTAGCCTACTGTAAACTACTAAATGGACATGACGCCTAGTTCTATAATCAAATGATATGCCTGGTATGTCGACTGTTTAGAATTATAACTAATCAGATTCCTTAATGAATCGTTCTTTTGAGTCGGTTCTCTTCAATGAATTGGCCAACTTGGTTAGCGGAACGGTTTGAATCAATTCGCGATTCAGTTGAATGATTCATCAAGCCCGTTTGGAAGAATCATTTGAATCATTTCTCACTAGAATCGCGATAGTAGACAGAGAATCGAAAGAGACCGGGATGAAGTGAATACTTACAGCTATTTGAAACCAAACCTAAATGCACTGTCTGTCAGTGAAGAAGATGCTTTTATAAGCTTTAACTTATATTTGTAAACGACTTTTTACTGCAGATAAAACATTTGTAGAATATGTACGAAACTATTTAAAGTATCTGTGACTTAGTGCTTTTTTATTTTAAATGTTTCTATTCATTTTACTAAAGTTAAATTTAAACTGTTATTGATTTGCTGCTCTACTGTAGCGCCCTATCTGTTAACAAGTTATTCTTGTAAAGGAAAATTCTTATTGTGAACACTAGTGAGCGCTAGTATAACAGTGGAAGCCAATGTTTTTTGACACTATTTCCTGGAGGTCAGGGTGTAGCTAGTTAGCATTATTTGGTTAGTATTATCGTGCTATCCCCTGCAGTCAGATACTGTAATTATACCATTTTGCAGACAAAATCGATCCCTTTGGATTGATGGATATTAGAAAATAAGAGGGTTTTTATCATTTAAAATAGACATGTTTTTCATTGACTGCTGATTGAAGTTTTAGTGTGGGGAGACCAGTCACATAACATGACAATTGTGGTTAGTGTTTGTCATGCTACACTGAGTCTGTTAAATAAATAAATAAGTATGTTACTTATAAAAGTCACTGTTTAAAATAATAATAATAATATTTAAAATAATGTGTTCAGCATTAGGCTCTTCACAAAACAGCTGACGTGTGATAACAAGAGCAGTGAAAACTTCACAGAAATAAGTGTTGCTGGAGCTGGAAATAAGTTCTGCTAAAACTAACACTTCTTATCTGCAGAGTCACTGCAGATCTAAGATCATTACTATATAGAGTGATGCGTATGCCACTAAATACTAATTGTACAGCTGTGAGAGGCAGACACATATAGCAGTGTCCTATATGGGAATACGTTACCCCAGCTGACGGTTATCCATATTTTCACCTGTACACATAAACAGAACACTGTTCATCAACAGCTAATGAGGTACATTGGACTGACGTCAACTCCCAGCTTCACCTGATTGACTAGAGGAGGAGCTGTTTATCTAGAGCTAGTGGACCAAAGATGAAGCTTAAGCCCACCCTGATTTACATTCATCTTTGACCACATCATTTGGCAAATCAAGGACAGAACATGGAAACAAAAATAAAGTGAATGAACATACAAAAAATAAAAAATATGATCAGAACATGTCTGAGACTGAGAGCAGGAAAACATAATTTTTTTGTGCAAGTCTGGAATTTTGCAATAATATTTCAGGTTTGTGCAATATGATTTTAAGTGTGTTTGAAGTTATTTAAAATGTTATTTATTTATTTTTTTTACACTGAATATTGACCCCTGTTTGCTATTCTGCAAATGTTGCTTTATTATTATTTTTTTTTTTTTGTGCAATATATTTTTACTTGCATTTTAAAAGTTTTAGTTTTACGCTTTTATCATCTTATAAACTGGACTGAAATTCACGCTCATAATCTCTATAACCAGCTTTAGCGATATTTGTTAGTATAAATATATTTACAACCAGTCTGTGTCGGTAACGACTTACAGTACTAGCTTAGCTACATTTCAGTGGTAGAATTGTTAGGTTTTAAGTCACAAAGTTGTTCATTAGTCAAGCTGTTACTGTTGTGTCCCAAAAAATAACCAAATGAAACCATGAGAACGCTAGGGGACCGTTCTGTGTTTTCTTGGTATTACAGCTGATCCAGCATAAGAAAAATGTGCTTAAATTTTAAAGATGGTGGTAAAATGGCAGAATATGAATACTGATTTAATGAACAGGAAGCGGGATGCACACATGAAGCAAGTTTCTTGCATTCACTTCTGGTCATTTTTTATTGTTCTTGTTAATATTTATGTTCCATAACTCTTTGTTTTTTTTTTTTTGTTTTTTTTTTTACAGTATAAGCTTCTGTGACACATGACAACCATCTCTGGTGAGTCACTAAAATCTTTTGTTGTAATAAATTCATCTGTTAACTTTTTTTTCGTATTCTAGTAGTGTGAATCTGCTTAGATGGGGGTTTGTGAGTTTGTATGACTGGTCAGATGAATCATGTCACTGTAAATTATTATCTTTGGAAATGTGTGACAGGAAAGCCCTTATGTTAATCTGGACCATAAATAGATCATTGTTGTGTGTCCTTCTGCAGTGTTTTGATTGTTCATTCTGCGTCATGAATGCATTAATTAATTTTGAAGTCCATTTTATTTTATTTTTTTTACTTCAACTGACAAGACCTGTTTTACTGCATTAAGCTGTTTGTGAACAAATGCATGTGTCCTCTGTGACAGAAATCCTTTTATAGCAGAATTTTAACTTAGTTTGACCATGTAAATATCAGCAACTGCACCAAAATGCAGTTAGGTATATATCATATTTATTTATACTAATCATCATTTATTTCCCCAGATTGCACTGCAAACAGTTGCTATGACCAAGGGGAGACATACATGCCTTTGATGAGTGAAGACACACAGCTTCAATATGCAAAGAATATATCATCATCATCTAAGATTACTCAAAATCAGTTTCATACTTGCTTCTCTATTACTTGCTTATCAAAAATACTTGATGAGTTGTGGGTATCTATAGATTATACAGCGTATGCATGTTAAATCTTAATGTCATGTCTCTCTGTAATACTTTAACACTCTCCGCTTATAGAAGATGCTAGAAACACGTGAGTTTGTGTCCATTGTCGTTGACTGACACTGTGTGAAAGCTGCAGCACTTTTATTGCAGGGATTTTCTGTACAATAATTTAGTTTTTAAATTTAATTTCAATTATTTAGCTTTTTTGATTGTTTATTATAAAATTGCATTTTATTTTTACCTTTTTTACCTATATTTGATATTAACTGAAGTGAATGTGCCCATCTGTGTTTCTGAACAGATGTGAATGTAAATAGTAAATTCTGATGATTTTCACTGTTGTGTGAGCTTATTGATTTCTGATTGTTCTTTTCATTTAATTACCAAAGATTTATCTTGAATGTTTTACATGTATTGTTGTGCTACTTCACGCTATCACAGAATAAACCAATAAAAATAATCATTATTAAAGTAGTAATACAATATTATTGAACTATTATCTGGTTTATATTCAGTCACCATTTTAGCACTTTGAATGTAGTTTGATTGTCCAGCTTCAGTCTGTCTCTGAATCTCCCATCAAGAACATCATTATATACATCATTATTCACATTGTTAATTTAACTAATACATTTCTCACCGTCACTTTTTTCCACCATCACTAACTTTATTTAATTTGTATCGCCAAACACACCTGCAGAACAAATTAACTCGATGGCGCCATTTATTCATAAACTGTAATTTGTGTATTAAACGTTTCTCTTTCGTATGTTTTTATTGGAAAATGGAGCAAATCGTGGGAAGGTGCTCCTGGTTAAGAATACTAGATGGCGCTATAATGCTGTATTTATGCTTCTTGTAGTAGGTTAACACTTTATGGAGAAGGCTTTTTTTCTTTTGCATTATTTGTAGATTTCCGCACATATTGTTAACATTTCAAAATAAGATATTAGGCAGTTCCAAACAAACTCTGTTTTGTCCGTGTAATGTACAATGGGAAAATGCTATTTTAGTGCATAGTTATTGATATTTTTGCCTGTAAAAGTGTGGTAAAAATGTGAAATCAGAAATGATAACGATTCGGAAGCGTCTCACATATAAGATGTCATATCAAAACTGGACACCATGCAAAATTATAACTTTTAAAAGCTACTTTATTTACAAAAAAAAAAAAAAGATAGGACAAACTCATATTTTGCCAGTGTAAATATAGCACATCACAGGCCTCGTTAATTCTGTAGTTTTTTTTATTAACATAGTTTAAATGTGGAATATTTCGACTTGTTCGTAAGTCAATTTACCGATGACGTATAAGGAAAAACATGCTAGCTTTACAGTAGCTCACTGCCAAACGCAAAAGCGAGTACGCTGGCGTGTGTAGCATTAAAAGCATAAATGATTCCGCAAACGCGAGAGGTGTTAGTACAATAGTATCATATTTACTCAATTTTACTTGTTTAGAAGTGAATGATTACCATTTGTTTACCATTTCGCTGCGTGCCGCCATGTTCGAGTGACGTCACATGCACGCGCATCTCTGCAGCATCGAAGTTACGGGTCTCCGCTACAGTTGTAAATTCGATTTAAGTGGCGTTATGCATTTTTTTCTTAGTAGAAGTTGGGAAGCACCACTTTCTGAGGCACGAAAATTAACCTTACATCTGTAAATTATATTTTTCAGTTATAATATCATGTATTTGTATTGTACACTGTGAGTTTACATTGTTCACCTGGTGGACGATAAAACAGGTGAAAATTTACCCCAGTCTTGCATCGCAGGAGAGACCCGAGCAATATCATAACTGATGTGACTCTTTAGTAAACAACCACCTTTGCAATCACACACAACATCACTGTAACCGCAGAGCAAATCACTGAAACCTCAGAACACCTTGGCAGGTGGAGCAGGTGCAGATCTTCACAAGACCCTCACAAATCTGTGTCTGGAGTTTCACGCCATCAAGATCCCTCAAGGTAAGGAAAACTCTTGAGCATACGGCTTTTTATGATAGGCCTACAATATTTCAATTTCCAGAGACTGTGTGCTGGTCAAATTTGTTTTGAATTGCTGATTGCATTGGATACGCGTTTGTGCTTTCTTGTATCTTTTTGCCGTCCCGAAGAGCAGAATTTGCATAGGTCTACATGATTTCTTGCTGAAATCATTTTAAGCTAGTTCATGAAAGAATATATTAATGAACTGTTGTGTAGATAGCAATAAACTGGTTTTGAGACACTGTTACATCTGTAAACTAGCCTACTGTAAACTACTAAATGGACATGACGCCTAGTTCTATAATCAAATGATATGCCTGTTATTTAATGTCGACTGTTTAGAATTATAACTAATCAGATTCCTTAATGAATCGTTCTTTTGAGTCGGTTCTCTTCAATGAATTGGCCAACTTGGTTAGCGGAACGGTTTGAATCAATTCGCGATTCAGTTGAATGATTCATCAAGCCCGTTTGGAAGAATCATTTGAATCATTTCTCACTAGAATCGCGATAGTAGACAGAGAATCGAAAGAGACCGGGATGAAGTGAATACTTACAGCTATTTGAAACCAAACCTAAATGCACTGTCTGTCAGTGAAGAAGATGCTTTTATAAGGTTTAACTTATATTTGTAAACGACTTTTTACTGCAGATAAAACATTTGTAGAATATGTACGAAACTATTTAAAGTATCTGTGACTTAGTGCTTTTTTATTTTAAATGTTTCTATTCATTTTACTTAAGTTACATTTAAACTGTTATTGATTTGCTGCTCTTGTGGCGCCCTATCTGTTAACAAGTTATTCTTGTAAAGGAAAATTCTTATTGTGAACACTAGTGAGCGCTAGTATAACAGTGGAAGCCAATGTTTTTTGACACTATTTCCTGGAGGTCAGGGTGTAGCTAGTTAGCATTATTTGGTTAGTATTATCGTGCTATCCCCTGCAGTCAGATACTGTAATTATACCATTTTGCAGACAAAATCGATCCCTTTGGATTGATGGATATTAGAAAATAAGAGGGTTTTTATCATTTAAAATAGACATGTTTTTCATTGACTGCTGATTGAAGTTTTAGTGTGGGGAGACCAGTCACATAACATGACAATTGTGGTTAGTGTTTGTCATGCTACACTGAGTCTGCTAAATAAATACATAAGTATGTTACTCATAAAAGTCACTGTTTAAAATAATAATAATAGTATTTAAAATAATGTGTTCAGCATTAGGCTCTTCACAAAACAGCTGACCTGTGATAACAAGAGCAGTGGAAACTTCACAGAAATAAGTGTTGCTGGAGCTGGAAATAAGTTCTGCTAAAACTAACACTTCTTATCTGCAGAGTCACTGCAGATCTAAGATCATTACTATATAGAGTGATGCGTATGCCACTAAATACTAATTGTACAGCTGTGAGAGGCAGACACATATAGCAGTGTCCTATATGGGAATACGTTACCCCAGCTGACGGTTATCCATATTTTCACCTGTACACATAAACAGAACACTGTTCATCAACAGCTAATGGGGTACATTGGACTGACGTCAACTCCCAGCTTCACCTGATTGACTAGAGGAGGAGCTGTTTATCTAGAGCTAGTGGACCAATGATGAAGCTTAAGCCCACCCTGATTTACATTCATCTTTGACCACATCATTTGGCAAATCAAGGACAGAACATGGAAACAAAAATAAAGTGATTTTTTTGTCTGGAAGTCTGGAATTTTGCAATAATATTTCATAATATTTTGTGCAATATGATTTTAAGTGTGTTTGAAGTTATTTAAAATGTTTTTTTTTACACTGAATATTGACCCCTGTTTGCTATTCTGCAAATGTTGCTTTATTTTATTTATTTATTTTTTTTGTGCAATATATTTTTACTTGCATTTTAAAAGTTTTAGTTTTATGCTTTTATCATCTTTTGTGGCGTTGTGTAGCGCAGAACAAATTACAGTTCTTAAATAAATACAAGGGCATGTTCTGTCTGTTACATCTGTAAACTGGACTGAAATTCACGCTCATAATCTCTAGAACCAGCTTTAGCGATATTTGTTAGTATAAATATATCTACAACCAGTCTGTGTTGTCAACGACCTACAGTATTAGCTTAGCTACATTTCAGTGGTAGAATTGTTAGGTTTTAAGTCACAAAGTTGTTCATTAGTCAAGCTGTTACTGTTGTGGATTTTTACTCAATATTCCTTAAAGTATTGATCTTAACTTGATCTCATGACGAAAACATACCTGTGGGAACTTTTTCGCAAAACACAAAAGACGTACCACCATATTTTGTGACATTCGATGTGAAATGTTCACTAAGTATGTTTTATTTGACGTTGATTTTGTAGGTGTCACCGCAGTCCTGACTTGAAATGTTCCTTCCATGACGTTTTAAGATATGTACCATCTGCACTACACCTAAACCTACCCGATAGCATGAACAAAAGCTAATTTGGTGTAGAAACACAATTGCAAGCCGTTATAGCTTGATTTTCGATCTCTCATCTTTCAACTCTTTTATTGTAAGCCATGTTTTTCATGGGATTTGTACCCAGGGATTTTGCATCCATTGTCCAATTCCGTGCCTGCTGAGCAAACCTGTTATATCCAGGAAGCGAAACATATGGAGCTGTAATCATAACTGTGTATGAAAATGATTACAAATTCTCGCTGTTTTACCACCTCTAGTGTTCATTTCTGTTGGGAACTGCAGTGATATGTATTGATTACATATGTGCGTCCACCAAAATGATGCAAGATTTGAGAATGGAGTGGAAGCTCCCAGGTGGAGCAGAACGGCAAAACTGTGCTGTTCAGGACTTAAAGTGCAGGTCAGTTACAGTATCTCTATAAACAGACTATTGTAGTTTTGACTTTGTTTACTTAGTTAACCATTAAACTGCTAGCAAATGTTAGCAGTAGCAGTCAATTACTGCAAAGTTAACAAAAGGACTTAATTACAATTGTAAAGAGGGGAAATTTAGCAGACGAATATTCACATTGTTTTAAAACAGGTTTAGAGGGAGGTATAATGCAGACAACAACACAACCCATACAAAAACTATGGTTTTACTAAAAATAATACCAAAACATGGTTACTATAGTTAAACCATGGTAAACACTAATTAACAATGGTTTCACTACACTGTGTTGTTCTTGTTTCACCATAGTACTTGTAGTAAAACACATTTTATACCAATAGTAATCAATCTGCCAAAAACATGGTTACTATACTTTTACCATAGGCCTAATAATACCATGGTTAATTTTTATTAGGACAAAACTGTCACGGGTAAGAAAGGGAAGGGTCTGGGTCTAGGTGCAGGGAAAGGGTTTTTAATTAAACAAATAAACAAACACAACAAAAAGCCAACACAGCCAGAACTAAACATAAACTGAACAAAGCATGAAACAAGCTCAAAAGGCCAGGGATCCAGAGACACAGAAACAAACCAGACAAAAGACAATGCAGACCTGAATCCAGAGTGAGCAGGAAGAGTTCTTATAGTCCAAATGATAATTGTGAACAGATGTGAGTGTAATCAGTGCAAATGACAAAGACAGGTGAATGCAATCCGAAAGTGCAGTGTGAACAGCGACCTCAGGAGGCTGAGGGGAGACCCACAGCCCCGATCATGACAAAAACATGACCCATGATAATGCAAAAATATGTTAAAGGAACCGTATGTAGGATTGTGGCCAAAACTGGTACTGCAGTCACATTCAAAATACTGTAGAATGGTGTTTCCCCTCCCGCTCCCCCCCTGACTCCAGGTTGCCAGCTAAGCTGCAGGAGTAGGCTGCAATAAGGAGCTTCCAACAGCAAGTGACACACAGTAATTTGTTTTTCTTCTGTTAATTATGTTTATGCTTCACAAGAGATGTTTTGCGAAGTAATTATGTATCGCAAAAATTTACAGATGGCGATTAGCCAAATATTTCGCAAAGATGTACTGTAATACCACATTTCAGTCGGAACATAGGTTGTTTTCCAACCCTGCTAGTGGTGCGATATAAAGCTTTTTTTGAACGCATTTAGCTCGGCCGACCGCGGAAAATCCACTGAGTACTGAAGCAAAGTTAGCCAAACATAGATGAATCTTACCTGTTCAGGAAAAAATTACCAACGAAAACATCTGTCTTCAAATTCTTCTCCGTTTTCAGCCGTCTCCATCTTTCAAAGGCATATCCTATACCAATCCTTGTTTTATTTCGGACTTTGTCACGACGTATTTCGGTTTCAAAACGAGGTCTTTTTCGTTTCGTAACGTTATACATGTTTAATCCGACACGTTAGAATAGCCGCAGCTGTAACAGAGCTGGCAACCCGTCTCACGAAACTCTACTGATTTTGTGATTGGTAGATAGCTGGAGGGTGGAGCCTCAGACCAAAACACAAAACGACAACAATAACATCAGTTGTGGGCTGCAACTCTCACTTTTAAATGACAATATCCTGGCCAGACCACTGTTGTCAGTGATATAAGTATTTGAAATGAACATGATTTCTTAATGTCTAGTGACATTTCAGGGCCATTTTATGATTAACTGACATAAATTTCTTACATATGGTTCCTTTAAGTTTTAAGACTTTTCTATAAAGATGTATTTATTTGTAGCAATTGTTGTACTAGTTTTGTGAGTGAAAATTTGTCCCAGTCCGCCCCTATGTAAATAATCACTCTTTTGAGTCGGCTTTTTAAATGAATTGTTCAAACAGGTTAGGAGAATGGTTTGAATGGATTTGCGATTTAGTCTGAACGATTTATTCAGCTTTGCTCCAATTAATCATTTGGAGCAGCTTCTTACTTATAAGATGATGATGATGATTATTATTATTATTATTATTGTTATTATTATTTATTTATGTTTAGTATTTTTTACATATGAACCAAAATAGCAGATTTTATAATTGTAATAAATTTAAAAGTTAGATTCAAACTAGGGCTGGGCAATTTGGCTTAGAATCAAAATCTCGATTAATTGAACATTTTAACCCGATTACGATTAATGAACGATTATTTTATTTATTAATAAAATTATATTTAATTATATTTATATAATAATTATTTTTTTGCCCTCATAGTTCACTGACCAGTTTTGTACAGTAAATATGTTCACATATTACAAGCGAGAGATTTTTGGATGAAGGGTGCATTACTTGATTTTAAAATAATTGAAGGAAACACACTATCTACGATCTATGATTATTAATTGAACATCAGTGTTGAACAACTGAAATTAAAGCAAGCATTGCTTAAAACGAAAAGTCACATTTTTCTTAAATTAGTGAAAATAAATAACTTGCACTATTGGAAACAAAATAAATAATTTTCAATGTTTTTCATATTAAAAGTAGAAAATAAGCAGTATCTCCTCTAAATAAAATTACCCTTGTATATCCTGTAAAAATACTTTTTACTGTATAAATACTGTTTAAGCTCTCCATCGACATGTCGGCGGAATAACGGAACGGAGCGCTTGTGTTTTTTAAAGGGAAAGTAATTGAAATAATCTTCCTGGAAAAATTTTAACGATTATAGGTTCTGAATGTCGATTTCGATTATTTTTCGATTAATCGCCCAGCCCTAATTCAAACTGTCATTGATTTGCTCCTCTCCTGTGAACCCCAATCTGTAAACAGTAGAATTATTCTTGTAGAGGAAAATTCTTGTTTTTAACATGAGAGGGCACAAGTCTAAAAGTGTAAGCCTATGTTATTATGACACTAGGGGCTCAGGGTTTAGCCGGTTTGCATTGTTTAGAGTTGTTAGCCTCTGTTGTCAGATACTGTAATGATACAGTTCTGCAGGCAAAATCCCTCTTTCGATTGATGGATATTTAAAAATAGAAGGCTCTTTAGAGTGTAAGATAGATGTGTTTTTGACTGACTGCTGGCGGAAGGTTTATTATAGAAAGATCAGTCACATGACATTATGGTGGTTGGTGTTTCTCATGCATGCTACACCGCTAATGACTTTATTAAAAAAGTTTGTTACTTGAAAAATCACTGTTTATAAAGCTATTGTTTTTTTGTTATTTTATAACTTTAACTCCCTGAACGATACATGAAAATAAATAATCACTTATGCATAATACACACAAATTGCAGTACATTATGCGTAATTACAGGTCATGCATTGCAAGGCTTTTATTTGTAAACTATTCACAAGTTTTTGACAGATCAACTACATACAAAACAGATATGTGTGATATCAAGAACAGTGGAAACTTCTCAGAAATAACCAAGTGTTGCTGAAGCTGGAAATAACTTACTGAAACTAACACTTCTTATCTTAAGGTTCACTGCATTTAAGGTCATGGCTATATAGAGATATGTATGCCACTAAACATGAATCTTATATTTCAGATACACATAGTATATAATATTTTTTCAATATTTCACAAATACACAGTAAGATTTCACAGAGAATATGTTTTTTTGTCAAATATTTGGCATTCTTTACTTTATTTTGAGGTAAAGCTTTATTTCTCAGAAAGAGGAAGTGAAATTGTGGAAGTTTTTCTGCCTCAAGCGATTCACAGAAGCACACACTCACACTATTCACGCCTCAAGACATGCAAACACTGCTGCACATTAACCACCAACGTCCAGTGTTAGCCACAGTCTCATGTACAAACTGCCTACCCAACAGACAAAACCACATTACTTTCCAGATCTAAAAATGAGGCCTTCTGGGGTTTGAGTCAGTTGAAATGCTGTACTGATAATGATAAACCAAAAACATCTGTTTGCTGCTAAAATGTATCACGAAAGTAAATGTGTACTGTCACTCTGCAGATTTTATTGCTCAAGTTTTATGTATCGACCAGTGATTTGTAATATGAAGGAGAATAAGCTGCTAGAACATAAAAAATGGCTGCTGAAAGTCAGCTGGGATTTCCTGAACATACACAGACTAAAACTTAAAAAAAATAAAAATAAAACAACCTGAAAATAAATACTTGTGAACAAATATCTCAGCCAATACTATGTGAGCTCTCACATCAGAATCAATAATACAAGGTGTGCACATCCCACAAACCCAGTAAGGGCTCAGGTGCAAGACAAATAAAAGTGAAAACAACTGGAATTACAATAAACTCATGAATAAAATCAGGTTAATGCCCCATTACCTTTTCAGTATGTAACTGTTTTGATCTCAACACATCAACATGCTGGATCACAATAATCAGATTATTTAAAAATGACTCTGAAACATCTGGAAAAAAAGAGAGTTTACATGCACTTAAAAGGTTTATTGCTAGGTTTTTGCAGAAACCAGTGTTATGTGCTGTTACTTTGGTTATATGTCTCACACACATGCACTCTTAAAAAAAAATACTTAAGAACACAGTGTATGCATTTGCATGAAGATAAGCTGATGCTATTGCAGTACATGTTAGCAAGAACACCAAATTTATATCTGAAAAAGCTTTGTTGGAACAATCGGCTTTCTAGTATGCATGTAAACTTTTTTTGATCAGAACATCATTAATGGGGACAGAGGATATATTTAGCGTCTGGTGACGACCCGTGCATATACCACATCATCCTCCTGTTGAACACTCTGAAAGAAAACACAAAACATACAGTGTCAATTGATAATACACAATACCAGATTTGAAAAGAGATACCAGAAAAGAAAAGAGAGACGGTTTATATGAGCAATATCACACTCATGGCTGTATATTGGCACTGCTGTGATTCGGCCATAGGTAATGGTATATGATATACAGACATATCTCATGTCTATGAATGTGATATTTCATTTATAGAACAGTTTGACGGCACAAGTGTGTAAATAAATAAGAAACAACAGTGGAGGGACTTTAAAACCCCTCTTTTGTGCAGAAGCACTTTCTTGTGCCATGGATTCAAATCTAAGTTTGACAGTTGAACAGCTGAGCATAACGCCAGTTTCACACAGGCATGGCCGTAGCCAGCTATGAGGTCACCGAGGTTCGGACCTCGGTCATTTTTTCATATTCATAAATAAAATGTCAAGCTCTCTGAATGATTATTTGGCCGTTTTAAACATCCTCATATCACATGAGTGTTTGCAATTCATGTTGCTGCGAGAAGCTAGATCAGTGAACGGGGCTTGAGAGCACATTAGCCGTGTTTCCACTGTCGGGCCAAAAGCGGGCGTGCTAGTGCGTGCCAAGGCCAGTCGCGTTTCCACTGTCACTTCTGGGGCCTGATCGTGCCTCGTCGGTGTTTCCTCAGGGCCAATGGCCCGACGAAAACCTTGGGCCAAAGCGGGCCAGCTGGGGCTTGAGGCGTGGTCAAAGTGAAAGGCGGAGTTCATGCAAAGTTTCGATAAGCGTGCTGTCAGGTAAAAGTGTGTCTGCGGTAAGATGCGCATTTCGCTGTATTACGTCGTGCAAAGAACTCAAAAACTTTAAATGGAGAATCGTCAGTACTGGTCTGTGGAAGATACCAGGGCTCTTCTGAGTATTTGGGCCGAGGACAATGCCGTTTCTATGGGCACATTACTTAGATGGTTATCTGATGGGGCACCTTTTGTGTCCTGTGTAAATCAGGTCCTATATTAATAGTTGCACCATTAACTGTTGTTACAGACAACTATGTGATGAAAACAATATTTAAACCCATGTCTGATGAGTATACTCTTAGTGATGTTTCATTAACAAGTTTCGGGAGGAGCTCGCGCAAATAATTAACACGGCCAATTCACCATCAGCTATCACACTCCCTATTCCAATCACTACAGTCCCTTTAAATAACCAAGCAGTCCTACCTTCACTATCTCCGATTTTCAGCATCCCTCCCCCCTCCCTTATTTTTCTCTTCACCTCCAGCTAGGGGGGAGCGCTTTTGGGTTCCGGCCAAATGCCGAGCTCGGAGCCCTCTCCCGGACAGCACGCCAAACACGCTTAACTTTTACGCCGTTTATTATATGTAAGAGCGAACTCATGAATTTAATTTTGGACAAATGAAAATAAGATCCTATAAAAATGAGATCTGATGTAGAAGTTGATTCACATCGTCCAAAGAAACCCCCCCAAAACTCACCAACACACCTTGATAACATGTTAACATACACTGTATCTGTACCTAAATAAAGGTATAAAAGATTATACTAGAAGTACAAAGGTGTCGTTATTTTTTGCAGTAGTGTGTAGATAGTATGCAGCATTTTGTTTTATGTGATACAAAGTTAGACGAAAGATTTGTGTGTAGGTCATAAAAATAAAGCTTCTTTTCACGTGATTTATTAATGTAATATATTACAAATATTGCTGCTGCATTAACTGTTGCAGAGCATTTCTTGCATCAGAACAGACATCGCCAACATTACAAGGCGTTTCTGCATTCGCTGTATCCGGTTTCCACGTCGCTGTATTGTTCTTTTTTTCGCCTTGCAGCAAACATAGGCTTTCGGCGTAAATGCCGCTGAGCCTCCATCTTCGCATCTGGGTTTCGCTGCCTCATCTTCCAACAAGAAAATACAGAATGGAGCAAACAAACAGCCGCTTCGGCTCTCTCCATTTTGTTCGTTCAATGATCACACTTTGTATGCCTATTTGCCTACCTGACTAACTTTCAATCTCCCCGCTGAAAGGGGAGGGGTTTCGTGACGTTTGATCCAATGAGGTGTGTAAAGGGCGGGCTTTAGGTTTGCACAGCGAGGCCAAGCAATTTCGCCGAGCAAATATAAAGAAATAGGTTGCAGCAGTTTTTATTTCGACTGAACTTGAGAAATCCACGATGGGACTGAGTGCGAATAGCTTCAGCGATTCCTTATAATACAAAATCGCTGTCAGTCAAAAGAAGGTTGAATGCAATCTTTCGACAGACCCTCCAATCATCACACAGAAGCTCGGAGTCCAGGCCAGCCCACTCCTCATTCACCCCCAGAGACGCTGAGCGTCCGTGGGCGGGACATAATCGCAGCGTTTATCCAATGACCGTCTTGTTTCAAAGCACTGAAGAAAAACGTTCAACGCCGTATTGAAGTCAATGGACGCTGGGCTTCAACGGAGAAATGCACTGTGATGCTACGGGAATGTATGAGAAGAAAATCAAGTCAGCCGACCTGCTATATCTAACTGATTCTGAAAGAACTCGTCTTTGAGATGAACGTTTTCTAACGCATTTTTAGTCAATAAAATGTTAATACAATAGTACGTAATTTGACCGTTAATTTTGTGACATTATAGGGAAAGCTGAGCTTCCCTTGCAGTCTTAAAGAAATCGCCACTGGTACATTCATAAAAAAAGCTTATAGACAATCTGCAACTTAATTGCTGACAGGAAGATATCACAATTGGTAAGACAAACACAGTGATCATCGTTAATATCTGAAAGAAATGTATAACACTATCAAAAACAATAGCACAGTACAAATCTGTTTGTTACAGAATGAAATAGGCTACTATGCCAAATAACGTTAACGTTACTGGCCAACAGGAAGACGTCTCATGCTCTTAAGTTAACCTTAATTCATCAAAAAACATTAATTAAAGCAGTGTTTCTCAACTGGTGGGTCGCAAAAACGTTTTGAGTGGGTCACAGAGTGTGCAGTCAAAGAAACAACAAACATAATTCTGTTTTTTTTTCTGACCCTAGACTATTATTTTGAAAGACGTGCGTGGAAGCTGTTGACTCTTCTATCAGTACCTGAGAAACCTTTTTCCTTATACAGTATCTACGGTCAAATGAGATGTTGTCAAGTTTCAAGTCAGTGTCATTATTCTAACATTATTTTCATAACTTGTTCTAAAATAAAAATTTCCTCACCTAAAAAAACCCAGAACTTTCCAATCTTCAATTACATGCTCAAATTTATCATGGTAACAGACCTTAACCCTCAAAATGCCACATTATTTTCACTGTGTTTTTGTAATGTATTTCTAAATGACTGTGGTCTCGTCACATACCAACTTATTAACAAAAACTATTTTGGAACTGCTACCTTACCTTTACCTGTTACTGTCATGACTCTGGGCTGCGGGTTTTCCCTCCTCCTCCAGAGGTCGCTGTTTCCCTTCCTTCGCACTCCACTCCCTTTATTGTACACACCTGTCTGTGATAATCACTCTCGTTTCACCCACAGCCGTTTTTGATCACCATGGACTATTTATCCCTCATCTCCCACTACTCGTCCAGGTTTCATTGTATTCAGATGTCTGTCCTCGTGTCTCTGGAAGTCGGTTCCCTAGCTCTTGTTTCAGTTCTGTTTATTTTGTATTCAAGTCGTGTTTGTGCCGTGTTGGCCTTTTTGTTTGTTTAGTTGTTGTTCTCATTAAAAACCTTCTTACCCTGCATTTGGACCCAGACCTCCCTCTATCTCACCGTGACAGAATGAAACCAGCCAGAATGGGTCCAGCGGGAAGATTATTGAACATTCGCCAGGGAGACCGGAGTATAGAAGATTACGCCAGGGACTTCATTGGCGTGGCGAGGCAGTCGACCACCGAGAGGACCTGCATCTTGGTATTTTTTTGGGGGGGGTCTGGCTGAGCCCTTCAAGTCCATAGTATCATACTGGCTTCCCGAGGAGTCACTGGAGCAGTATGTAAATCGGGCTCTGTACTTGAAGGGCTCGGCCTTCAGGGTGGAGTTGGCTGCGGAACCCGCTCACTCTGTGCCCGAAGCGGCGGTGACCGCTCACTCTGTTCCCGATGTGGCAGCGACCACTCACTCTGTGGCCGATGCGGCAGCGTCCGCTCACTCTGTTCCCGAAGCGGCGGCGACCGCTCACTCTGTTCCCGAAGCGGCGGCGACCGCTCACTCTGTGCCCGAAGCGGCGGCGACCGCTTACTCTGTGCCCGATGCGGCGGCGACCGCTCACTCTGTTCCCGATGCGGCGGCGACCGCTCACTCTGTGCCCGATGCGGCGGCGACCGCTCACTCTGTTCCCGAAGCGGCGGCGACCGCTCACTCTGTGCCCGATGCGGCGGCGACCGCTCACTCTGTTCCCGATGCGGCGGCGACCGCTCACTATGTTCCCGATGTGGCAGCGACCACTCACTCTGTGGCCGATGCGGCAGCGTCCGCTCACTCTGTTCCCGAAGCGGCGGCGACCGCTCACTCTGTTCCCGAAGCGGCGGCGACCGCTCACTCTGTGCCCGAAGCGGCGGCGACCGCTTACTCTGTGCCCGATGCGGCGGCGACCGCTCACTCTGTTCCCGATGCGGCGGCGACCGCTCACTCTGTGCCCGATGCGGCGGCGACCGCTCACTCTGTTCCCGAAGCGGCGGCGACCGCTCACTCTGTGCCCGATGCGGCGGCGACCGCTCACTCTGTTCCCGATGCGGCGGCGACCGCTCACTATGTTCCCGAAGCGGCGGCGACCGCTCACTCTGTGCCCGAAGCGGCGGCGACCGCTCACTCTGTTCCCGAAGCGGCGGCGACCGCTCACTCTGTTCCCGAAGCGGCGGCGACCGCTCACTCTGTGCCCGATGCGGCGGCGACCGCTCACTCTGTGCCCGATGCGGCGGCGACAGCTCACTCTGTGCCCGATGCGGCGGCGACCGCTCACTCTGTTCCCGATGCGGCGGCGACCGCTCACTCTGTTCCCGATGCGGCGGCGACCGCTCACTCTGTTCCCGATGCGGCGGCGACCGCTCACTCTGTGCCCGATGCGGCGGCGACAGCTCACTCTGTGCCCGATGCGGCGGCGACCGCTCACTCTGTGCCCGATGCGGCGGCGACCGCTCACTCTGTGCCCGATGCGGCGGCGACCGCTCACTCTGTGCCCGATGCGGCGGCGACAGCTCACTCTGTGCCCGATGCGGCGGCGACCGCTCACTCTGTGCCCGATGCGGCGGCGACAGCTCACTCTGTGCCCGATGCGGCGGCGACAGCTCACTCTGTGCCCGATGCGGCGGCGACCGCTCACTCTGTGCCCGATGCGGCGGCGACCGCTCACTCTGTGCCCGATGCGGCGGCGACCGCTCACTCTGTGCCCGATGCGGCGGCGACAGCTCACTCTGTGCCCGATGCGGCGGCGACCGCTCACTCTGTTCCCGATGCGGCGGCGACCGCTCACTCTGTTCCCGATGCGGCGGCGACCGCTCACTCTGTGCCCGATGCGGTGGCGACCGCTCACAAGGTTCCTGATGAGGCGGCGACCGCTCACAAGGTTCCTGATGAGGCGGTGACCGCTCACGTTCCTCTGAAGGCGGTGGTGTACGCTGACGTTCCTCTGGCGGCGGTGCCCGTTGATGTTCCTCTGGCGGCGATGCCAGCTCACGTTCCTCTGGCGCCGGTGTCCACTGATGTTCCTCTGGCGGCGATGCCAGCTCACGTTCCTCTGGCGGCGGTGCCCGTTGATGTTCCTCTGGCGGCGATGCCAGCTCACGTTCCTCTGGCGGCGGTGCCCGTTGATGTTCCTCTGGCGGCGATGCCAGCTCACGTTCCTCTGGCGGCGGTGTCCGCTGATGTTCCTCTGGCGGCGATGCCAGCTCACGTTCCTCTGGCGGCGGTGCCCGTTGATGTTCCTCTGGCGGCGATGCCAGCTCACGTTCCTCTGGCGGCGGTGTCCGCTGATGTTCCTCTCGCGGCGGTGCCCGCTGAAGTTCCTCTGGCAGCGGTGCCCGCTCACGTTCCTCTGGCGGCGGTGCCCACTGATGTTCCCGTGGCGGCGGTGCTTGCTGAGGTTCCTCTGGCGGCGGTGCCCGCTGACGTTCCTCCTGAGTTCGGTCGCGCCCTGCCCGAGCTCCCGGGCCCTGCGCTGGTCTCGCCCAGCCTCCCGGAGCCTTCGTCTCTGGCCCTGCTGCCGCTGCACGGGCCTGGCCCACCATCCCTCCCCCTGCTTCACCAGTCCCCCGTTCCACCTCCCTCCAGACTTGTTCGGCCTCAGGGAATGTCTGGAAGCCATTCCTTAGGGGAGGGGTACTGTCATGACTCTGGGCTGTGGGTTTTCCCTCCTCCTCCAGAGGTCGCTGTTTCCCTTCCTTCGCACTCCACTCCCTTTATTGTACACACCTGTCTGTGATAATCACTCTCGTTTCACCCACAGCCGTTTTTGATCACCATGGACTATTTAGTCTCTCATCTCCCACTACTCGTCCGGGTTTCATTGTATTCAGATGTCTGTCCTCGTGTCTCTGGAAGTCGGTTCCCTAGCTCTTGTTTCAGTTCTGTTTATTTTGTATTCAAGTCGTGTTTGTGCCGTGTTGGCCTTTTTGTTTGTTTAGTTGTTGTTCTCATTAAAAACCTTCTTACCCTGCATTTGGACCCAGACCTCCCTCTATCTCACCGTGACAGTTACCTTATACCTCATACTCACCAGTATGTGTATTTTCTTATATATATATATATGCAAAAGCCTCTAAGTGGCAATTGAAAATGTTTATCAAGCTCGTATATTTAAGTTCAGTAATTTCACTTAAATGGCAATTAATAGGTCATTTTAATTGCCATTTAAGTGAAATTACTGAACTTAAATATATGCACTGAAAAAAATTTAGATTTTCGAAAAATTGTGGAAACTGACAGATAAATATTGATTCAATTAATTGCTTCCCAATAAATATCCCCAAACAAAATAATGCATTGTAGTAATTTTAGTTGAAGGTCTGAATTAAAATTAAAAATATATATTCGCTGAACATATTACATATTTATAATACTTTCTATGAACAGTGATATGCAATGGCCTGGGGCCTCATTTATAAAACTTTCTTACGCACTGATTTGATCTTAGAGTGTTCGTACGATCAAATCCACGTCAAAGTACAGATTTATAAAAACCGTCTTTGACGTGGAAAAGTACTTATCTCCACGTCAGATTCCAGCTTGGCGAACGACCGTTTCCTTGTGGTAATGCCTGGTATTGCAGATAGTTCAGCCTCACTATAATTTGATTTCTTGCGCTCCTTTTTACTTGCCATTGTCACAGAGTTTTTGCTTTAGGAATGAGCTCATTTTATATGTTAATTAATTAAGCAGGGGCGTTTCGACGGCGGAACATTCAGCTGCACACAATTCCACGATCATTTGTGATTTATAACCGAATGACTGGCGTACGCATGGATTTCGTGTGTACGTTCGTTTCTCTGAATCGCTCTTACGATCAAATCAGAAAAGTTCTTAGATAAAATCAAGGATGGTTTCTACGCAAGTCTTTATAAATGAGGCCCCAGGTGTTTAAGTTAGTCAGAATACACTCATTTTTCACTTGACCCCTTTAAAGCAACACTTAATTGAAAATATTTGAAGGATTTAAAATGTTTTAAATATATTTTTCTTTAATGTTGTTAGCATAAATAATGAATTTTAACTTATTTTTATGTTCAAATAGGCGAATAAAATAATTAAAAACTTCCAATATATTTTATTTTGCTATGGTACTGAAATTGGTTCTGAAAATCATTTGTTATAATGTATAATTAAGAGCTCATATTAAAGAGCTGATTTTTAAGTCATGGCCATAAACTTTTTGTTTTTAAAGACTTCCCGAGAAAGGAAAATATTACTTTAGGGCATTCTCCTTGTCTTTTATTACAGCTATAATTAAAATAAAAATGTCCTGAAAAGTCCTGAAAAATGATCACAGAAAAAGAGTTTTAAGATTCTCAATGCTTGTCGAAGCAATTTGTCTTCATCTGCTTCGGGTGGACTTCCTGTTTAACTATTAAACGTGTGTTGCACAATAATTTCTTAGAACTTTTTTCCATAATTTTTGCTTATGCAGTCATTTGTAGTGGATGCATAAAGTCAGCTTTCCCAGCTTCTTTTTTTAAAGTTTTATTTACACCCGTTCACACTTGCACATTGTCCAGGATACACTAAAGATCTCTAACAAAAAAACAAACAAAAAAAAAACACAGATAACATGATCTTACTGGTTTCTGTGTGTTTCTTTTGTAGAATGTCGGATCAGCATAAGTGATCTCTTCTTCGCGGGTTTCAACTGTTTCATCAATGATAAAAATGCAAAAAATCAACACAGAATCATTAAATACATTTTCCTCCAACAAATAAATTTGTTTGAGGCATTTTCTAAAAGTGTATACTCGTTTATTAAAATAATACATATATATTTACAGCAGTTAGGTAATACAGTAGGTAATACTTGCCTTGTTTTTTTTTTGTTTTTTGTTTTCTACAAATGTAGAAGATTCCGACTGAAGCCACAAGCAACAGAAATCCAGCAGCCGCAGCAGAAATCAAAATTATTGGAGGGCCTTGAGAAAAGCCAGCAGAAGGACCTGAAGGGAGACCTGAAGAAGGATGTGAAGTAGGTTGTGAGGGAGTGTGTGGGTCTGGTGTTGTAGCAGCTGAAGAGGGACAGTCATTAGAGTGAATGAATGAGTAGGAGAAAATTGTAGACAGACAGCGTTCTCTAATGAACTATATTAATTGCATGATAAATTAATTATTTTATTATTTCATTAATAATTTCATAATACATTTTCACCCTGTTGTTTTTTTTTTTTCAATAATAGCATCCATTGTGTTCCAGAAATCAACAGATATTGGCTACAATGCCACCTACTTTCGTTTTGTTGTTTGTTTATTTAGTTATTAAAGTTAAGTTTGCCTGTTCCAATTTCTTCTTCCCTGAATCTTTAAACTTTGTTACATACACTACCGTTCAAAAGCTTGGGGTCAGTAAGACTTGTAATAGTCTTTAAAGAAGTATCTTATGCTCATCAAGGCTGCATTTAATTGATTAAAAATACAGAAAAAAACAGTAATATTGCAAAATGTTTTTACAATATAAAATAATGTTTTTTATTTTAACATACTTTAAAATAGAATTTATTCCTGTGATGAAAAGCTGAATTTCTATCAGCTGTTACTCCAGTCATAAGTGTCACATGATCCTTCAGAAATCATTCTAATATGCTGATTTATTATTAGAATGATCAATGTTGGATAATATCAACAGTTGTGCTGCTAAAAGATTTTTGGAACCTGTGATTTTTTTTTTTTTTTTTTTTTCACTTTTTCTTTCATGAATAACAAGTTTAAAAAGTGTTTATTCAAAATATAAATATTTTATAACAATGTAAATGATTTATTATTAACTTTTAATAAACTCTCCTGTAATCAAGAAGCCAGGCTCTGATCCAAATAATTTTGATAGCTTCAGTCCAGTTTCTAATCTGACATTTCTATCTAAAATCCTGGAAAAGGTTGTTACAGAACAATTCCAATTGGTTTTCCATTATTGCCATAGTTCTGAGACTGTGCACTTATTACTACAGCTGTCCCACAGGGTTCTTTTCTGGGCCCTTTATTATTTATCATTTATTTACTGCCCCTTATAAACATTTTCAGGGAATATGTAATACAGTTTAATTGTTTCATCAGTCCTCTAAACCTTCTTCTAAACTTCCTCCATTTTGTCTTTTTTAAATGTTTGTCTGAAGATAAGGCTTGGTTTTCTTGTAATTTTCTTAAACTTATGCCCATAAATAAAATGTTTGTATTATTATAAAATGGATTATTATTATTTGAAGTGGAATTACAGTGTCACAGAAAAATATGTAAAACACATTGTAGGAAAATATTTTTTTTAATTATTGTTGCAGTATTAAGAGTAATTATCCCAATAAATACGCCAAACCTTTAATATGAAATGTAGTGATCTGTATTTCTCTACTACTCACCATTGACAGTTACAGTGAATATGGATGTGATCTTTTTGCTGCTGCTGCTGCTGATGGTCACTTCATAAGGTCCAGAGTCTGTTGTGTTGACGTTTGTGATGGTCAAAGATCCAGTTTGATTGTCCAGCTTCAGTCTGTCTCTAAATCTCCCATCAGGACCATCATATATAGAGATATTTCTAAACTCTCTGCCAGTTTTAGCTATGAGTGATTTGTTAGTTCCGAACTTCCACATGATCATAATAATGTTCTTTATGTCAGGAACAATAATGTTTAGAGTTACAGATTCCCCTTCATACGCTGAGTTCACTTTACCATCAGCAAATACACCTAGAGAACGAACAGAAACAGTTTCTCTGTTAAACATAAAGTACAATTTAAGGTTTTTTTTTGTAAGGCTTTAACTTAAATTTTAAGTCATTTTGAAAATTATTACATACTCTGTAAAGATAGAAACCTTAAAATTAAATCACATGAAGCCAAGCACAGTTATTTGAATTCACACATCTTAATATTGTACTCTAATATGTTTTGGTTTAGTGTGAAGATGGAATCATATAGCATCAAATTTCTAATTAAAGGACATAAATATAAAGTAAGTAACATTTTTTTACATAACGCTTTATACAGTACAGATTGTTTCAAAGCAGCAAATGGGGAAAAAAAATCTGTAATTAAGGTGAAAGTCTAAATTCTCATATCTGGGAATAAATGCAAGAGCACATATATACAGCATGATTTAAATAGTTTGTAATATTGAGATGTAAAAGTGCTACATTAACAAATACATATTTGCAACTTACCAACCATACAGCAGAAGCACAGCCATAAAAAATATTTGTTTTCTTTAAACATCTTTCAACAACCTGGAATAGATGTTAAAATATATATTAGAAAATATTAGACTAGTAAAGTCGTGTAAAGAAACCTTAGATCTACTTCTGTCTTGGTGTTTGAATGAGTGATCATGCATGCAGTGTGTTGACGCTGTAGTCCAGTTTCACAACTGTTCTGTTTTTTTTTTTTTTTTTTTTTTTTTTTTCCCATGTTAACCATTGTGTAATATTGTACTGGTTTCAGGCCTCACAAATGAAAAATATGGGTCTCATAATACGTGGATTGTATACATCTTGAAGAGTAGGCCTATGTGATTATTGAAATTTGCGTTTCTGTTGCCAGTAAGTTACTGTAATTAGGATTTACAGTACCCAACTGTATTTCAGTTTACAGTAAGGTACTGTAGTAATGTACTGCCATATATTATTGTAATTCATTGTTTTGTATATAGATTTAATTTAATTTTATAATTTTTATATAGAATTAATTGTATAGTTACTACTGATATTCAATTCAAACAAACACAATTATTCCAAAATATCACATTCTTTATTTAAACATTGCATATATAACACTGAAACACAGAAAAAAACATTCCAATGCTGGAACACTGCATCTTCACTCTTTCTCCCATCGAATGGCATTCCAGGTGCTGCTCCAAAACGAAGGTCACCTTTGCTCACCGTCCACTTTGTTACACAGAGAAATTTGTTTCCTGAAAGAAAAAAACAAAAAAGAAATGACACATTTGTAAAAGACAAACCCCCATATGGAATACACAAACCTCTCAAAATCATAGTGAAGTTATCTTACCATGAATTATTAGTCCCAGCGTGGCTGACCTGCTCTTGTCCTCTGTGATGCTTCATTTGAGTTGCCTTTAAACACACACACAAAATGCAGTAAATATTAAATTCAATTAAAAAAGGCAGCTGGTCATAAAACTTTTGTTTAACCTAGTTAACATACGATTTCGTATTCTCAACTATAGGCTATGCTGAACATTAAATAACACCTGAACAAAATTTCACATTAGCTAACTTACTGTTAATATAAGATTATGCTTTGCGCGTTAAAATAATTTTATTTGGTAATTTAATAATTTGACAGCGTCGTTTCTAATTGAAAGTAGCCTACAGCGCAGTTTATATCGTGGTAAAGTTTATGTACCATAATGTTGACGAATAAATGTTACTAGGTTAAACTGTTGGGCAAAAATCTGACAAACCACACACTAACAGACATACAAATAACAAAAATATATATATTTTACCTTGCTTGCTTGTAAGGTACGTCAATACACAGCGCTGAAGGGGGTCGCACACCGAACGCGAAGCGCAGCGCCGCGTCGCGTCGCGCCACGTCTTTAAAATTCGAACACATATGCTGCGTCCCAATTCGCATACTATCCGTCCTAAATAGTATTCGAAAATAGAATTAGTAGCTGTGTCTCATTTGGAAGGCTGCGCCCTCTGGAGGTCGAATCCTCGGAGGTTGCATCCTCTGTAGGACGTGTATATGAAGTGTCCTCAACTTAGAACAAAAACGAGACAGCCTCCATAGGACGGGAGGAAAGAAAAAAAGACAGTTGGAAAATGAAACAGGATTTATCACGTTACTATGCAAACACATTTAGAGCATCGTTGCACTCTCACACTACTTAAATGAAGGAAAATTATTTTTAAATTTGTAAAGTAATTTGAAAAAAAAAAAGCTTTTACTTGTTTTATTTTATTCATTGTTTCAAGAGCTGCAGCATATCTGTTAGAGAAAAAAATAGGAGGATATTAAGAACAACCTTATCCGTTTTTTCCTATTCAAATTATAAATACCACATCTTAGCTTGTGTGTACATCTGCCGGTGCCGGCATTTTTCAAATTAACGACAGTTGTTTACAGCGACGCAAAGAATTGTGGGTTATATGTAGTAGCAAAGGATACATCTCATGCATCCTTCGAATTTCTGTGAAAGAAGGTCGCATTCGAAGGTCGCATTTGAAGTGTCCTACTTGCTTTTCTGAAATGAGACAGCCTCGATGACGTATGCAGCCTTCGAATGCGACCTCCGGAGGGCGCATCCTTCTAAATGAGACACAGCTAGAATGTCCCAAATCGTAGTATGTTTAAAAAAGTATTCCAAAGATTCCCGGATGGTCTACTACTTAACTTCAGAATTCGAAGTGCGGATCAATGCACACTCTAACGGCTAATATTGCCCACAACACATTGCGCGGTGAACGAGGATTCTATTAGAACTACAAACACGCATAAAAAGTGATAAAAACTACAAATATGGCGGATATGCGCGACCAACGGACAGATAGAGAAAGGGGTTTTAGTGATAAATAATCAATGTGTAACCTATTTTTTTTTAATGTTATCTGTGTTATATTTCATGTGCAGCAACATTATGAACTTTTATAATGATAGGTTTGGTCATTAACGTTTAAATGCATAATTATGCAAACACAAGAGCAGAGTTCTCGGCATGAAAGACTCGTGAAAGAAAGTGCCTTCATTTCTCTCTAATACCGTAGGAAATTAAATTAAACAAATGTATATAAATATTAACTGTGATGATTGACAGGGCAGTTTAAACAGTGACGGGATTCAGGTAACTAAGCAACAGAGCGTCCGTTAAAGAAGCAGTTATGATGAAGTAGTATGTCCCAAAGCTTGCCTACTATTCTGCTACATACTCAAAAGTATGTACTTTTTCTTCACAAAAAGAGTACATACTTTTAGTGCATAGTATAAGTAGGCGAATTGGGATGCAGCAATAGTTTTCTATGAGCATACCTTTTTTACAGTCTATGGAGCATACGCACACCGGCGGCGCCATTCGGCGTCTGTCCGCGGCGCCCAGCTACGACTCAGGAAGCTGTTCAAATTTCTGCCGCGCCACAGAGCGCCATCTGCATAGTTTTATATTAAATAACATCATATTTGTCTCAAATCGTCCTATTAGATTAAAAAAACAAGATACCACTGCTGCAAAATACTACTTACATTAGGTTTACAGCTTGAAAAAAATGTAAACCTATATAATTAATTCATATTTTATTTTCTCGAGACATTTTTACATAGGCTACGCAAAATCTAAAGTCCTATGTAACATTTGCCTGTCATTATTACATTCACTGTCTTTGACTGTCATCTATTGGATTTACAAGGTCACAACCGTCATTCAGGTCATTTAAATAACGGTGTAGCGGAGCGCGATGGACGACGAAAAACTGATCAAGGAAGTAGGGAAATAGAAATAGCCAGAATTATTTGCAACAAATCATAGATTCAACATAAGGAATTCATCAGCTTGGAGGAAGATTGCAGATGTCATCGGTTTTTCAGGTAAGAATAGCCGCTTTTCCACTATCGGGCCGAACCGTTCTCAATGCTTAACCGTTCTGTTCCGTGCCGATCCGGGCCAGTCAGCACAGATACGGTTTGATTTTCCACTGAGGTGCAGATAACGGAACTCTTTGGAATGTAAATACAAATGCGTCAGTCGTTGCCTTGGTAACGTAAGAGTAGGCAGCCCCGCTTGTACTGTTATTGTCCTTTTGGACGCGATATGTATGTTTGAGTTTTTTATTTTTTCCCGGCACTGTTTTGAACTTTTCTTAACGCCCTTCTCTGCAAGACACTGCGCTATAATTTTAAAAACTTTTCGTTTCTCTTTGCACCCTCCAGCTGTTGTTGAATTTTTCTTTCTGTCCAAATATCAATATTAGAGCAAATGTTTCATCCACAGACCAAAGTGTCTCAGCCATTTATATTTACCGTATCTGCTTACTGCGCATCCGCTTAGCCACAGACAGAGCCATAGAGAAACTGGTAGCCAGGCAACAGCGTGGCGACGTCATGCACACGCATTTTACCAGCCCGGTTCAGCACGGTTGTCTAACCGTGCCGAGAATTCCGGGCCGAGAACGGTTTGTAATCGTTCCGTGCCGTACCAGGCTCAGGTGGAAACACAACTGGAACTGTACCCGACCGTTCTAAGAATTCGGCCCGATAGTGGAAAAGCGGCTAATGTTCAATTTTGTTTACGTACGATCTGAGGTAAAATGTATAGTGAGCAACTGTATGTAATTGTACAGTACAATCATAAAATAATGTACAGTACAGGCATTGTCATTTCATGTCCTTAAAAATATCAATACTGTTGACCACAAAATGACAATTATTTTATTTTAAATACAAACCCTCATGTTGAATTAAGACTCCAATAAACTGCCTCAACAACAATACGATTATAATTGAAGTTTACAAAGAAATAAGTATACCTTACACAACAAAATAGCATGTAGTTTTTTATTGAGCAAACAAATCATATTACTAGCTACAGCATAAGGAACGTTGAAATTGCTTGTAATAATACAAAATGCTACTAATTGATGAATGGGAATCTAGCCTAAAAATGAGCTGGCGGGTATAGAATGTGCGCGTCCGGTGTGCGATACCTTCAGCTGTCCTCGGCGCGACGCGACGCTGTGCTTCTCGTTCGGTGTGCGACCCCCTTGATGCTCTCCGGAACTCTCCCGCTCTCGGGTTCCATCCACGGGGGAAACCCCCGGCGCTGCCTCGCTGGTTCCGTGTCCTCAGACGCGAGCGGCGCGACGCAACAAAAGACAGTATAGAAACCATTATAATCCGTGAAACTATCCACAATAGATGCAGGACTACGGTGCCCGCCAGGGGACACCTTCGGTTCACTTATGTTTGTCGTGGCCACGACATAATATCACGTTCCCACGAGTTAATATGACGTTCCCACGAATTAATATCTCGTGGCCACAACATAATATCATGTTCCCACGAGTTTATATGTCTTGGCCACGACAAACGTAAGTGAACCGAAGGTGTCCCCTCCCGGTCACCGTACAGGACAGTAAACTGATGCCCCAGTATATTTCTGAAGTTCTGTAGTACTCTAAATACGCTGTTCCACTCGCACTGTTTCTGAAACGAAGGATAAACTCCTGTGCCGCAAAATCCTGTCAGTCCAAATGTAAGAAATGAGGAAAAGAATTATCTCAATGGAGTGGCGCCAAAGAGGTCGTTACCACAAATACAGTAGTATACCTCAATTTTTAAAAATACAGTTAGTCTCTGTATGTGGTGTTTGACGTCACAGAAAATTCCCATGATGCAAAGGGAATTACAGTTATTTACTTTAAAGGGTATTTGCTGTTTTATACTGGGTGATATAAAGTAAAAAACTGTAGAAATTACAGAAATGTCTAACAGTGGAGTTAAGCTTGAAGCCATAATGTAGGAGCCATTTTTTGTATTGTTGAGATATTGTGGTCCACTGGGTGGCGCTAAATTAGTATAAGTAATGCGCCTGTGTAATGAGCCAGGTGGCGTTGGTAATGGGAAAGCACACGGTTTTTGACCGTGCTAAAGGGTAACTTGCCTGCTAGTATGGGGATAATGCAGTATTTAGATATGTGCTGTGTGTACAAGTTGCACATTTTTTCTATGCACATGTTCACGAAGAAAGGAGAATCAAAGATTGAGGCTTTGTTTATTCACCTGCACAAAATAAATACATTCTGCTTGAATCAGTATGCATGGACTCTATTTGCACGCGTTAACCCCTTCAGACCCTGCGTCCATTGAAATGGACATCACATGATTTTTTGGTAAAACCAATACAACTTTATGTTTTTATAATATGAGCAATGCCTGGTCACTGATTGGTCCCTGATCAACCAATCACAACAAAGATATGACTCCTCACTTAATAGACCTTTCTCACAGAAACCGGAAATACGCAATCGCAGGGTATGCAGACTTCCTGTGTAATGTCAACACAGCAGAAAGCCGGGTAATTTAAAATTAAAATGGAGAGAGTCTACACAACTTCCCTCACTGTTGCCAAAGATAACTTTTGCCGACGTGATAAGAGTCGTGGAGGAAAACTCCGTCACAAAGAGGAACAAATTGGATAAAGGAAATACATTGTTCCAATAAAAGTTTATCCGGGACGTTCTAAAATGCTTAACGTGGCTTAACGTACGTAAAAAACGACCAGGAAACACAAAATTTCTGTCAAACCTTACTTTGAACAAACACTAACTACTACCTAACTCACGTGGCTTAAAATTTTACTTATAATAAACACTTTCTGCTATCAAAAGAATGAGCTCTTATTCAGCATATAAAGTGAATAATATAAAGTGAATAATATCACGCTTTTCTCCCTATAGAACTCCATTAAGGAAAAAGCTTAACATGGTTTGTTATAATGGACTTCTATGGGGGGCGATCACTTTATATGCTGAATAAGAACTCGTTCTTTTGACAGCAGCAAGTATTAATTATAAGTAAAATTTAACAGAAGTTTGGTCTTCCATGGTCGCTGTTGAGGTACGTAAACCACGTTAAGCTGTTTCCTTATAATGGGCTTATATTGGGGAGAAAACGCTTAACGTGATATTTTTCACTTTATCTGTGGAATAAGGGCTCGTTCTTTTGATAGTAGTTAGTGTTTGTTCCAAGTAAGGTTTGACAGAAACTTTAAGCGTTTTAGAACGTCCCGTGTATCCATAACTTTCAAGGTAAGTGACGTAGCTAACGTTAGAGAGCAATCAGGCTAACAAATTACTAGTGTGTCCACTTAGACCGAGGACTAGGGTTATAAGGTTATGTATGGATAGAGGACATGTACAACTTTATTAAAGCAATATAACAGTCGTGGTATTGATGTTACAAACAATCTTGCTCGATGTTTTCGCCATCTTTGTTGTTTTACTGGTTACCGGCATACTGGGGCGGAAATAGGTTTACACAGCAATTGCGTATTTCTGGTGCAAAATACGGAAGTTGTGATTGAGCTGCAGGCATCACAAAAGAGAGACATGATCACCACTTAGAGAGGAAGAGGAGGAAGCCCACATTTGACCTTTTATATGCAGAGTTATGTTAATGGTAGCCTCATCAACTTGCATCTATTATAAAATTAAGACTATCAAATGATAAAATTCAAAGTTAATTTGAAGATCTTTCAGATTTGCAGAACACAGGATTTTTTTTAAATGCAATGTCCATCACAATGGACATCAGGTCTTGAGCGATATCAGCAGGAACCTCATGAATTAATTGTAAAACAGGTTGAGAAATTTGTTGAAGCATTTCAAAGCTAAATACAGAGCTACAAAATCTAATGTTAATGTTTTATAAATGTTAATGTAAATTAATGAAATTAATATTAATATGATTTCATTTATGTCTTTGAATTGACTATAGTCTGTAAATCAATATTTCATTGATTTTAGTGAAGAACAGCTATATTGGATGTGTGATCAGTGAATACAATGCAATACATACACTCACACCCCCTCCATGCACACTAATACCTTGCTGCTGAAAAGCACACAATCATATATTCATCAAAACAATCAGCAAGTACACATAAACCCATTCACACACACACAAAGACATTTATACATATACTCCAATTCACCCACTTCAACCAAAAAAAAGGGATCAAACAACATTTTTTTTTAGATTTCATATCATCTGTTATAAGGTGTAGACGTGCTGGACGGACGAGACGAGAAACAATATACAATAAACACTATCTTTTAATATATCCTTAGAATAACAGGCAGGAACAAGCAGGAACAGGCAGGAACATCCACACACGAACACAATCAACGATTAAAGACCGACATTGAACTCAAGAACCAAACAGACTTATAAAGACAGACTAATTACTAAACACAGGTGATGGTGATGACACAGATGATGGGGCTAAACCAAAATGACACAGATCAACAGGGGGAGACAATGGGCGAAACCAATAGAACAGACATGAACTGACAGAACTGTGACATTACGCCCCCCTCCGAAAAGGCGCGTCCTCGCGCCGTAGAAAGAACAAACAAAAATGAACAAGAGGGACAAGAAAACAAAACAACAGAGTCACTGGAGGAGGCTTCGGCGGAGGACGCGATACCAGGAGGGGGACCAAAACAAAAGTCCAGGTGGCAGAACAGACAGTCCAAGGGGGCGACGACGGAGGGAGGAGCCAGGGAGGAGACAGGAGGGATCCAGGGCAGGAGGAACAGACCCAGACCACAGCCATGATGACGGCCCACTGTGGAGCCGACGGAGGGAGGAACCATGGTGGACGAAGGCGTGCCGACTCCATGGGGCCGACCGACAGAGGCGGAGCAGATGGAGAAGGAGCCCGAGGCGAAGACGGAGAGCCGATGATCCGGGGTGACGCCGAGGATCCAGAGGGCCAAGGTGGAACAGGCTCTGGCGCCCGAGGCGGAGGCGGAGTCCCGGAGATCCGCGGCGGAGCCGGAGCGACAGAGGATGGAGGCTGTGCCCGCAGGAAGGAGGAGTCCCAAGGAGCCGGTGGGACGGTGCGACGAGGCACAGCCGGAGGAGCAGAGTCCTGAGGAGCCGATGGGGTGACGACTGACCAGGGCGGAGCCGGAAAGACGATGGAGCCCGGTGGAGCTGGTGGATCGACGGGCGACGGTGAAGAGGAGGGCGTCGAGAGCCGTGGTGGAACCGCGGGGTCGAAGGGCCGAGGCGGAGTCCTGGACTCGGAGGCTGGAGGTGGAGCTGAGGGATCCTCCAGCCGAGACGCCGATGGAAGCTGGCAGTCCCGCGGCGAGCCCACTGCACAGGTGGTGGGCTGAGGGTGAGCTGGGGGACTGACTGCTGACCTGGGAGACTTTGGGCGGCTGGGCGGAACCAGCGGGGATTCAGGACGGCTGGGCGGAACCAGCGGGGACTCAGGACGGCTGGGCGGAACCAGCGGGGACTCAGGACGGCTGGGCGGAACCAGCGGGGACTCAGGACGGCTGGGCGGAACCAGCGGGGACTCAGGATGGCTGGGCGGAACCAGCGGGGACTCAGGACGGCTGGGCGGAACCAGCGGGGACCAGGCAGATTCAGACAGACGAGGGCGGGTGGGAGGGAAGTCTATGCAGGTCAGTGGCTCAGAGAAAAAGTCTATTAAGTCACATGAGTTATCTTGGGCAAGATCCGAGAAGAAGTCTATTAAATCCCCAGAATTAGATCCAAGCTCACCCTCAGCGGTGGTGCAGTGGGCAGGGCTCTCTATCGCCCTCTCTTGCTCCACGTGACAATCCACCGTCACGGATGTTGATGCCGGCTCTCGCACCTGGTCAGATGGGTCAGGCTCTGTCGCTCTCGGCTCTGGCACTCCATCTGCGGTGGGCTCGGGCTGTAACTTTGTAACGCGTGTCGGGGTGATGGTTGGCTGGGTTCTGGGTCGTGAGTGGGGCTGACGTCCTCCTCGACGACGCCGACAGTCCAGGAAGATTGGCAGGACGCCAGCACCCACTCGATGAAATCCGGCAGGCTCTCTTGAGGACCCTCCCCGGATAGCAGCGCCTTGTTGGCAGAGTTCAGTCCTAGGTGGTAGTAGACGCATAGGCTGCTATCCGGGAAGTGTGATTGGTTAGCCAGGAAGAGAAACTCACGTGTGTGGTCCTCAAGAGAGCGTTCCCCCTGCCTCAGGAGGATCAGGAGAACAGTAGGGTCCATGATACACCGAAAAAATAAACACTGAGTAAAAAACGAGAAAAAATAAACGCAGGGAAAACGTGCCGGGTAAACTGTTGAGGTCGGTCTTTCTGTTATAAGGTGTAGACGTGCTGGACGGACGAGACGAGAAACAATATACAATAAACACTATCTTTTAATATATCCTTAGAATAACAGGCAGGAACAGGCAGGAACATCCACACACGAACACAATCAACGATTAAAGACCGACATTGAACTCAAGAACCAAACAGACTTATAAAGACAGACTAATTACTAAACACAGGTGACGGTGATGACACAGATGATGGGGCTAAACCAAAATGACACAGATCAACAGGGGGAGACAATGGGCGAAACCAATAGAACAGACATGAACTGACAGAACTGTGACATCATCTTACCTTTTTTCCACATTCTTACTGCATTGTTTATTCATACAGTATGTGTTCTTTTCAAAATCTTAAACACTAGTTTAACTATAGTGCACAAACTTCTATTTTTGTTTCTCTTCAGACCCGGCGTCCATTGTAGTGGACATGGGAAAAATCTAATAAAAAATGAGTTGGCACAAATTTTTCTTTTTTAGACTCATTTATACAGTATGTTGGAGAAGAGCAAATATTAAGTGGGGAAAAAAAATTGTGTTGAGTGAATAAAATTCAGGTCTGAAGGGGTTTGTGGCGAGGGGGGCGTGGTTCCGCGAGGTCTGCACCGGGAGAGAGAGGCAGGTGAACGAGTGGTAAGTGGCTCAAGTGAGAAATAACGAACACCTGTGTCTCATTCCAGTAATTGGCGGGGAGAGACCGGATAAAAGGAGAATGCACCCGAACAGAGAGGAGAGAGACTGGCTGAGGACTCGTGCCACAGACGCTGGAGCAGAGAGAGAAAACTGCAACCTGTTATGAGTTATTATTTTTGATACCCTTTGTGGGAGAGCGCATCTGACGCTATATACTGTTTGTTTGAGCAAATTGTGAATAAAATAGCACGAGTCCCAGCCTAGCTGACCCTGCCTTCTTCCTTCTGTGATCGAACGAACGTTACACTGGTGCCGAAACCCGGCAAGGAAGAAGAGTGCCGCTGCCATCATGCAGAGTCCGTCATCCTCGCCGTTTGCGGAGGTAATCAACTCGCTCGCGGGTCTGCATCAAGAGCAACATCAGGCACTGCTGGGCCTGAGGGAGGAACAGGAACTGCGCTTCCAAGCCCTCATTAAAGCCCAGCAGGAGGACCGCGAGCTGTTCCGGAGCTGGATTGACCGGGAGGTTCGGGCTGGGGAAACCCCAGCTGCCACCCCGGTACCCCTTCACAAAATGGGTCCGCAGGACGATCCTGAAGCATTCCTGGATCTCTTTGAAAAATCTGCGGAGGTGTGGGGGTGGTCCCAAGAAGAATGGCCAGTACGCTTGATTCCACTGTTGGCGGGGGAGTCACAGCTGGCCGCGCAACAGCTGCCGGTCCAGAACCTCCTGGTCTACGAAGACCTCAAGCGTGCCATCCTCCAGCGGGTCGGCCGCAGTCCGGAACAGCATAGACAGCGTTTCCGGTCGCTGGACCTCGGTGAGTGTGGCCGGCCCTTTGTGATGGCGCAACAGCTCCGGGACGCCTGCCGCAAATGGCTGATGGCCGAAGGAAGCGACGTCGAAGGGGTTATAGATCGCGTGGTGCTGGAGCAGTTCGTGGCACGGTTACCAAAGGAGACTGCCCAGTGGGTCCAGTGCCACCGCCCGACGTCGCTGAACCAGGCCATCCAACTGGCGGAGGACCAGATGGTGGCGTGCTCCGGGGTCGGCGAAATTCTACCATCTGTCTCTCTCTCTCTCTCTCTTCCCCCATCTCCTCTCCTAAGCCTGTCCCTTTACCTAGGTCACGGGGGAATCTTCCCCCACGCCCTCTTCCCCGGTCCCGGATGGAACCCGTAGCGGCACCGCGAGTCCAGCCCCGAGGTTGGGGTGGGACAAATATAACCCCCGCCACGGCTTCCGGCCCACCGCTCTCTCCTCGCCGATCCCTTGATCCACCTCCCGCCACTAGGGCAGCGGGGAAGCCCGGGCCAGCCTGTTGGCGTTGTGGGGACCCGAGTCACTTTATCGATCGTTGTCCGATGATGGAGGTGGGAACGTTGATCCGGGTCCCTGACGCTCCACAGGCTGCCCCCGATCAGGCTGGCTTGTATCAAATACCTGTGAGTATAAGGGGAGATAATCATCAGGCTTTGGTGGATTCAGGTTGTAACCAGACCTCCATTCATCAAAGCCTGATTCCACCAGAGACATTGGATAAAAGCCGCATGGTTACGGTTAGGTGTGTGCACGGGGAAGTGGTAAATTATCCACTAGTGTCAGTCACGGTTCAATTCAGGGGACAAAAGCATAGTGTAGAGGCTGCAGTTAACCCGCACCTCAGACATCCGCTAATTCTGGGAACCAATTGGCCAGGTTTTAAAATTTTATTGGGACATTTATGCACGGATGTTTCTGGGCGATCTCAGGCGCAGGAAGGGGTCGCGGCTGTGCATGTTGGGGAGGCAGAACCCGCGAATGCTGCGCCAGGGGAAAGGAATGCGGAAGAGAGGCCAATCCTCTCGCTGTCTGAGGATTTTCCCCTGGAACAGTCGCGGGATGAAACGCTCAAAAATGCGTTTGAACAGGTCTGTACTATCGATGGACAGCCTCTTCAGCCTGCACGTCCGCTCTCCTATCCTTACTTTGCCATTATTAAAGATCGGTTGTATCGAGTGACCCAGGACACTCAGACAAAACAAGATACAACACAATTATTAGTACCTAAGAGCCGTCGGGAAATGCTTTTCCAGGCGGCTCACTCGAATCCCATGGCTGGACATCTAGGTCAAACAGCTACACTTAATCGTCTAATGACCCGTTTCTTTTGGCCGGGCATTCACGAGAATGTGCGCAGGTGGTGCGCGTCTTGTCGTGAATGCCAGTTGGTGAATCCCCCGGCCACTCCAAAAGCACCATTGTGCCCCCTCCCCCTTATGCAGGTCCCCTTCGAGAGAATTGGCATGGACCTCATCGGGCCATTAGAACGATCCGCACGAGGGCATCGTTTTGCATTAGTCCTGGTGGATTATGCAACACGATACCCCGAGGCAGTAGCACTCCGCAACATTTCAGCAAAAAGTGTGGCGGATGCGCTGTTTCGATTAATCTCCCGGGTGGGGATCCCGAAAGAGATCCTCACCGACCAAGGCACGGCGTTTATGTCACGGATGCTCCGCGAACTTTACGAATTATTGGGCATTAAATCGATTTAATCGCACGTTAAAGACCATGATTCGTAAATTCGTTCACGAAGACGCCAAAAATTGGGATAGGTGGCTGGAACCCCTCTTGTTTGCTGTGCGGGAGGTCCCCCAAGCCTCCACGGGGTTTTCCCCCTCGAGCTTCTCTATGGACGTCAGCCCCGAGGGGTGTTGGACGTCCTAAGAGAGGCTTGGGAGGACGGACCTTCAAATAGTAAAAATGAAGTTCAATATGTGCTGGACCTGCGAGCAAAGTTACACACATTGGGGCGGCTCTCTATGGAAAATTTGCTACAGGCCCAGCACAAACAGAGCCGGCTTTACAATCGGGGTACTAGATTCCGTAAATTCACTCCGGGAGAGAAAGTACTTGTATTACTCCCAACATCTAGCTCTAAATTGCTCGCCAAGTGGCAAGGACCGTTCGAGGTCACACGACGAGTAGGGGATCTCGATTATGAGGTGGTGCGTACCGACAGGAATGGGGCACATCAGATTTACCACCTCAATCTCCTAAAAAAATGGAGTGAGGCGGAGTCAGTGATGTTGGCGATGGTGGTGAGTGGAGAGGAGGATCTCGGGCCAGAGGTGAGCAGCAAAAGTCAATCCCTCGCTCTGCCGCTAGGGGGAGACCACCTCTCACCATCGCAGCTCACTGACATTGCCAAGTTGCAAAAAGAATTTGCAGATGTGTTCTCATCCCTGCCGGGTCGCACTGATCTCATCCAGCACCATATTGAGACCGAGCCGGGCATGGTGGTGCGCAGTCGGCCGTATCGTTTGCCCGAGCACAAAAAGAATGTGGTACGAATAGAATTAGAGGCCATGCTAGAAAGGGGAGTAATAGAAGAATCCAGCAGTGACTGGGCGAGCCCGATAGTTTTGGTCCCTAAAACGGACGGCTCAGTCCGCTTCTGCGTGGATTACCGCAAAGTAAATGCTGTGTCGAAATTCGACGCTTATCCAATGCCGCGGGTGGACGAATTGCTTGATCGGCTAGGTTCTGCTCAATTTTATTCGACACTGGATTTAACGAAGGGATATTGGCAAATCCCCTTAACGCCTATCTCTAAAGAAAAGACAGCTTTCACCACGCCGTTTGGATTACACCAATTCGTTACGCTTCCTTTCGGCTTGTAAAGGGCACCAGCTACATTTCAGCGACTCATGGACCGAATTCTCCGTCCACACACTGCATACGCCGCGGCCTATTTGGATGACATCATCATTTATAGCAATGATTGGCCGCGGCACATGCAGCACCTCCGTGCAGTACTCAGGTCGCTGAGGAGGGCTGGGCTCACGGCCAACCCGAAGAAGTGTGTGATTGGGCGGGTGGAAGTCAGGTATCTGGGCTTCCACTTGGGACATGGGCAGGTGCGTCCCCAAATTGATAAGACAGCAGCTATTGCGACCTGCCCAAGCCCCAAGACCAAAAAGGAGGTGAGGCAGTTCCTGGGGCTGGCGGGATATTATAGGCGGTTTATACCTAATTATTCGGACCTCACCAGCCCGCTGACTGACCTCACTAAAAAGGAAGCACCAGATCCGGTCCAGTGGACGGAGCAGTGCCAGCGGGCTTTCACCCAGGTAAAGGCTGCCCTATGTGGAGGGCCACTCTTGCATTCCCCTGACTTTACTCTCCCCTTTTTGTTGCAGACTGACGCATCAGACAGGGGTTTGGGGGCGGTCCTGTCCCAAGAGGTGGGGGGTGAGGAACGGCCGGTGCTGTACATTAGTCGGAAGCTCTCTAAGAGGGAGACGATGTACAGCACCATAGAAAAGGAATGTTTGGCCATTAGATGGGCCGTCCTCACCCTTCGATATTACCTCCTGGGGCGGGAGTTCATCCTCTGTTCGGACCATGCGCCCCTGCAATGGCTCCACCGCATGAAGGACACCAACACGCGGATCACCCGTTGGTATCTTGCATTACAGCCGTTTAAGTTCAAGGTGGTCCACAGGCCGGGGGCGCAGATGGCTGTGGCGGACTTCCTCTCCAGGAATGGGGGGGGGGCTGCAGGCCGGATGGCTCCCCGGCCTGGATCGGGCAGTGGGGGTATGTGGCGAGGGGGGCGTGGTTCCGCGAGGTCTGCACCGGGAGAGAGAGGCAGGTGAACGAGTGGTAAGTGGCTCAAGTTAGAAATAACGAACACCTGTGTCTCATTCCAGTAATTGGCGGGGAGAGACCGGATAAAAGGAGAATGCGCCCGAACAGAGAGGAGAGAGACTGGCTGAAGACTCGTGCCACAGACGCTGGAGCAGAGAGAGAAAACTGCAACTTGTTATGAGTTATTATTTTTGATACCCTTTGTGGGAGAGCGCATCTGACGCTATATACTGTTTGTTTGAGCAAATTGTGAATAAAATAGCACGAGTCCCAGCCTAGCTGACCCTGCCTTCTTCCTTCTGTGATCGAACGAACGTTACAGGGTTAATTACGTGCTCAATCCTGTTACCAGCGACAACAGCAATGGAAGGCTGTAATACATAATTTATTTAAAAGTAGTACAAAATTAAACATTGTCCCAAATGGTACAGCTGATGTGGACGTTTGGATTAAGTTTGACGTAGTTTTAGACTGACTGTAATATGTTATTTGTCTCTATGTCACTGCATGTGCAATAAATCCAATGTCTTTTTATACTTTTGAGTTATTAAAAAATTAAAAATAATAATAATTTTCTATTACAAAAATTAAGGCAGCCCAGATTTGCACTGCAAATTAAAGGGATAGTTCGCCCAAAAATTAAAATTTGATGTTTATTTATTTATTTAACACTAATAATTTATAATAAGCCTACTTAAAATAATGTATCATGTCTAATAAGATATTTAGGTAAATATTTATCAGTGATATTGCAGTAATAAGCGTTTCTCCACATGATACAGCAGCAGTGCAGTTCTTTATTTATTTATTTATTTATTTTTTGGTTTTGTTTTTACATAAAACCACAGCTCAGAAACTTGGGCTCCGTCCACACGAAGCCAGTGCGTTCCCTATCCGATAATTTGTTTTCCTCGTTCTAAAAAAAAATTCCGTAAACACGAAACCGCTGAAAACGGTGTAGTATATATGCCAGACCAGTGTGGGGTGCTGTAATTCTGCCATAGAGATACGCTATACACGGAGAAGAAGAATTTGAGCATGCGCATAACCTTGCGCGCTGTATACGAACTAAGACGAAGAAGACGAAGATGCAAACATTGTCGCTTGTTGCTCATAACAGTTGCATAGAAGCAATAGATTTTGCTGTAATAAAGCTATTAGGCTTAGTAGCAACACGAAAGCAATCATGTAGTCCGTTGCTGTGACGCAGCCGACACGTGATGTGATGACATCATCGTTTCACAAAATATACGTATTGGCTGTACACACGAAACCGCGAGGGTGTCGTTTTCAAATTTATCCACTTTGGGACCCGGTTTCAAAAAATAGCGGATTCAGTCTCCTAAAACGCCAGATCCGTGTGGATGAAACGCCAATACGATAAAAAATGTATACGTATACAGCGAAACGCGTCTCCGTGTGAACAGGCCCTTGGTGTGATTGCTCCTTATTCAACTTTAAGGGATAGTTCACCCAAAAATGAAAATTTGCTGTTAATTACTGCTGTTAATTTAGGCCATCCAAGATGTAGGTTAAATTTTTCTTCCGTGAAAAAATAAAGATTTTTAGCTGGAACCTTAGTCCTTAGTCATTCATATAAAGCAAGTCAGCTGCTGCACATATTTGAGAATTAAAAAAAAAAAAAAGCATATCAAGTAGCACAAAATTAATACCCCTGACTCTGGAGGATATGTTTAGCAGCTTATGAAGCAAAACATCTAGGTTACATCTGTAATCCCTGTTCCCTGAAAGAGGGAATAGAGACTTGGGAGACCAATCATCTCTGAGCTAAAGAGAAAAGGCCAATTAACACTGGCAAGTGGAATCTGCATGCCCAGCCACTCCCCCATACATACCGGTATATAAGAAGGCGACGTGCATTCACTCACTCAGGTTTCTGCTGATGAGTCGAACCTTGACTCAGAAGTCAGTGCAGTTTAGGATTGTGGCATGGGGACATAACGTCTCCGTTCCCATAGGATTTAGGGAACCTAGATGGGTAACCTAGATGTTCCCCCTCAGTAGTTCACTCAGACGTTACATCAAGTGATGTATTGAGATCTACCCACAGAAAATGCCACAATCCTGAACCACATTACATAATCAAGCCGGAAATGCTGACAGGCAAGCATGTCAGGACAAATGAACTCAATATGTAACCTGCCCAATGCCCTGTAAGCTGGATACACGGGCACACCAGGGTGCCAGATGTACTAAAGCAATCGTTGGGGGACAGAGACAATGACAACATTTTAGTCATGTGGAATAAGCTGGAAGAATATATCTGAGTAAAATATTGAAGGGGAAACACGGTAATATTACCGTGGAAAATACTGAGACAAAGTGCCACAACCGGAGGGGGCAAAAGAGACCCCATACCGGAGCAGTCACAGACTACTCCAACCTAGTCCAGACTGCGGGTAGTGTTACTTTTGCCAACGGAAATTTTGACTAAATATCGGCGTCAACAAACCTTTATCACTTGACGAAAATGAGACAAGACACAACATAAATTCTGGTCATGTGACAATGACTATAATAAAATGTATAATGCAATATTGTTGACAAATAACAATATGTGGATTACAAAATAAAAAATATGCTAAAATCTCTCAGTGTTAAAAAGTTAATTTGTTTTGTTTAGTTGTGTATTATAAGGTGTGTTTGACTTGAACCAGGGTTACAGGCAGCAGTCAATGAGATCAGCCAGTTGCAGTCGGGGCACTTTTTGCTCTCAGTAGAGATGCTCACGCGGTGTTTGCCTACTGAATGAAATGCAATGGCAAATGCACAGACATTTCAGAAACATTTTCATGAGCAACAAAAACACTTTTATGTACTGCTTAATACCTCGCCATCTGGAATAATGTTCAGCATAAACATACTATTTAAATACTAATAAAGTGGGGGGATATATGCTTTATCTGTGTTTTATGATACATGGGACTCAATATAACATGGCCACTACAGTAAAAAAAACTTGTACTGTTCTTAAAACACAGATTTGTGACCATTATTGGAATTTAAAAGGTTAGAATAAACACAAAACACACATGATCATTGCCATGCGGTGAATCTGGCCAATCGTGAAACAGCTATGTCATCATCAGAGCTTCTGCAGTCTCTCTGGAGAAACTGCGGTGGCTGAGTTATGCTGCATTCATGCCATGTCGTAATTCCGAGATGAAAACATGTGACATTCTACTCTGAATCTATATCTGAATTTTTGTGTTTCAGTGGCAACACTATCAACACCAAAGCCCTCACGTGTTCCTGAACTAGTAATTACAACATGTAAACTCCGAATGTTACGATTTAAACCAGTTACAGATGTACCACGTGACCGCCGTCGGGTTCATTTTGGTGCTACTTAGGCGCTACCTCTGAGTACGACAACAGGTGTTCGACCTAATGCAGCGCTGCGCAGATCGATAAAATTCTAATGACTGCTGTGCCACCTGACCAACTCAAACTCTGTTTAGGCTTTGAAATTGTTGCCATAGAAAAGCATAATTCCGAGGACATGAACAGGTCCGAGTAGAACGTCACGTGTTGTCATCTCAAAATTACGGTAATTACGATATGGCATGAACGCAGCAATAGGCTCGTTTAAGATGAGCAAAGTCTGCGCAGAATCGATCACCGGTGATCAACACAAGATGCATGCCAGTTAGAAAAGTGTCCGAGTTACGTCCGACTTGCTCTGACATGATGTTGACGTGTGCCAAAAAACTCTTGCGATGTTGAGGCGGCTGTGTCGAATTGAGCAGTAGGGAGCAGTAGCTCTCCATTGACTGCACTGACCAAAAGCACGATGGGAAACGACTGGCTGACGACACATCTTAATGCTCATTGGTTCAAACAACTGTGATGTTGCGTTCTTTTCTAAAATGTTTTATTTTTTAATCTAATATCATTTGGTTGTGTTTAAATTGTGCATGAATATTCCCAAACACTATGACAGTGCGATCTCTGTGTGTGATTTGTGATTGTTGTCATATTACTATAAAAATATAAAATAGACGTTTGTATTAAAGTAAAAATGGATGATAAATACGCCTTTTCGTATGGAATTAAAAAGCAAGCACTTTGAGTGTTTTGTTCATCGTATTTATTTTCATATAAAAGCAATAGAACTGAAATTATATCATGTTTATCAGCAACACAGCACGTGAGTATGAATAACGCAATATCCGCCTTTGATATCGTAGGTATCTGTTCCGCATCCAGGGCTCAGAACTGTCCGTCTCGACTGCGCTAATTTCACTCCTCCCCTCACTGCAGCAGCCTCATCTCACCTACTTTTCAGGCAAGGCTAGGCGCATCTCAAACGAGCCTATTATGGCTGTGTCCAAATTCAGAGTCTACATCCTTTGGAGGACTCATTTGAAGGATGTTACGTCACAGCGTCGCGACGAAGGCTGAAATTAGAGATATCTCTAATTGAGTTGCCACTAGTGCAAATTATAATTCAAGATATCTCTAACTGGGTTTTTACTAGTCATAATCAACAAACTTGATTAGAGATATCTTGAATTGGAATTCTTCCTAGTCAAAACTTATTTAAAGATAGGGTGACCATAATCTGAGAATCCAAAAAGAGGACTTTACACTTATACAATAAGAATATATACCATATCGCCTAATCTTCATTTTCATCATTAATGTTTTGTTTGGATATTAGATATTCGATATAAAGATTGATTCCATTCAGGAACTTTTTTTAAGAAAAAACGCAGCACACGTCGTGCTTGTCGTCACATAATCTGACCAATGAGAATAAAGTGTGTTGTCATCAAGGCTTTCGCAGCCGATTTTAAGCAGCTGCAGCGCCTGACCTCTGCGACTGCTCTCGTTTTGCTCTCACGGTACTTTGATGGCACACGTGATCGAAAGGCGGCTGCAGCGCCGATCAAAATCGGACAAATGATCTTACCAGAATGCATTGTTTTGTAAGGCGGCAGCCGATTTCTTGCGGCGCCGCGTGAAGTCGAACGCACCTAATATTATTTTGCAGTATTTCCTGTCACTTCAGGGGTGTGCCTCAGGTCGCACTGCACAGACGCAGGCGGCATCACTTCATCAAGCCCCACTCGTAGAATTATTTAAAAGACAACAACAAACAAAGTTAAGTCTGACAGAGAGAAGGGGACCGATGGCCAACCAGCCGGGGTTCGTCTTTGGGAGAAAAATAAGAAACAACACACATTTTGTTTGCACTTTTTAGTAGTGATGGGAAAAGGAAGCTTTTCGAAGCACCGAGGCTTTCCCCTCAACTGTGTCGTGAAAAGGTTCATTAGTCAAAGCTTTTTTTTACCACGTTAATAATCTTGTGGTCAAAGGTGGAAAAAGTTTTGCGTGCCAGATGTCCAAGCAATTTTTGGACAGTTTCATAAAATAAGTACATTTCTGATACGAAAACCATAAGAAATAATAAAAAAAAAAAATTAAAATGTAATTTTACTTACACAAGGTATAAATTAATTAATCTGTAAATAAACTTATAAAAGTGTAAGCATGGGCTATGTAGGCATATATGATCAAAGTAAATTAAGAATATTGTTAAGTTGACTAATATTAATTATTAATTAGAAGTGCTTGTTATTCGTATTATTATTTATTTTTAAAGTGTATATTGCAGATAAAAAAAATTCCAGATAAATATATATATCCTTGTATGTAAATATTATATGAACTATTAATGCAGGATTTAAAAACGTTTTACAAGGCGCAAGGAAAAAGTGACGGTTTCCTTGACAGCTCTCAAAAACAGCTTTTTTTCACACCACATCATATGACCTCACGAGAGGGAGTCATTCCCCAAGCTCTGTTGCTATTCAGTAGGAGCAGTCTTGAGTTAGTGTTTTCGGTAGTTATTTTTTTTATTTCAGTTGATCATCGTCATGGTAAATTATTGTGTTTATGAAGGCTGCACAAACTCTAGCCTGCCAGGACATCGTGTCCACAGGTTTACTTACAATAAAAAGAACGGTGCTATCTTCCATATCTGGGTGCGTTTGTGCGGGTGAAGAGACGGGCCTAATGCATCTGTTTCGAAAAACGCATTCACTTTACACTTTAGGATTATCATCCTGACGATATGATACAGTTCAACATGGGATGCCGAAGCAAGAACCAAGTGAGGCTCAGAGCTGGTGTGGTTCCTTTGGTGCACACAGCACCTTCATCGGGTCCGCTGTCAGACTGTGGTTCATCTCAAGCCGTCAGAGAACTCCACGAAAACATGAAGTCTTGTTTTTTAACTTTTGATAACTACGAAATCAGTGTACATTATTATTTAAATAGAGAGACACAACGAGATGTGTAAAGCTAGCTTGTAAGCATTAGCAATATATTTTTAAGAACCATGTAAAATGTAGTTTTAAGAGGTTTTCAGACGAGAATGTACTTGTTTATAGTTCAAATGTACAGTTTGTTAATAAAGATCGCGTATTTTTGAAAATTAGCATCAACATTTTCAGACATGAGCATTCCGGATCGTCAGCAGCCGTTCAGCACTCATGAAGCCGCAAGAGAGTGCCTCACCTCGGCCAGATCTTCTGGAATCTACTGCTGGCTCTGATGTCTCTGTAGTGGTTAAACTTGAGATATAATTTGTTGTTGTTCAGCCGTTAGATGGCATCAAGAGACTGTACAGCAATAAAGACTTTTATACTGAAAAATTAGAAACAGAAGTTATTTTTAGTTTCAACAACAGCTTGATGCAGCTAACAAATGCACTGAGCAGTTATTACCCTTAACAGATGATAATAAGGATAATAACATTATGACAAAGAAAACGCTTTCCCCAGCGGACATTCAAACTAATGTTTCAACGTGAATATGAAGAATGAATGCTGTATCAGTGCAGGTATTCACGATCATTCAGACCATTTCTCTCTCTCATAATACATAATACAGTAACTTCGTTACTACAGTATAGTTCTAAAGTGACGTTTTCAAATTAGTAACAGAGGCTTACGCCGGTTTCACACTGCACGCGTAAGCAGGATGTAAGCAGGGCATATTTTTTCGGCGCCCATGTTGCTAATGGCCTTATTCTCATATCATATGTAACTGTGACCTTCTGCAAAACAACAAGCTTTTGTAAGGCTAGTGGTTATTTTGGTAAAATCTCAGGTATTTTGAGCAGTAGGATTGTAAAAAATATGCTAATATAAAATTAAATTAAGTAGCCTATAAATATGCAAAATAGATAAAACTTTTTACTTAAGTACATAAAAAAATTTAGTACTTTTGTACTGTCACTCGTACGGTGCCCGCCAGGGGACACCTTCGGTTCACTTATGTTTGTCGTGGCCACGAGATATTAACTCGTGGGAACGTCATATTATGTCGTGGCCACGACAAACATAAGTGAACCGAAGGTGTCCCCTGGCGGGCACCGTACACTCGAGTAAAATTGAAAAAGGAGTACTTTTACTTTTACTGGAGTAATACTCTCTCTCTCTCTCTCTCTCTCTCTCTCTCTCTCTCTCTCTCTCTCTCTATATATATATATATATATATATATATATATATATTTATTTATTTATTTATACTTTTACTCAAGTACTTGATTTGTGTTCTTCGTCCACCACTGCAAAAAACAAACAAAACACTTCTACAGAAATGCACGCATTCATGATTAGAGATTAAGTCTGGTTAGACGAATTTAGTGCATGTGCACATTTAGAGTTCTTGCATGAATCAGTCTATTATTATGCATTAAGAACAATCACATAATTCAAGGTATCGGCCAGAAAATGTATATATTTATATAATTTCATATAGTTATAATATCACACAAAGAGTGCAGTTTTTGTCTTAAAATATCAACATGATTACAAATGTGATACAGTTAAATAAACAATAAGAGATTTTGCATACAGAACGTACAGTTAGACACAATATTGGCTGTTTTTGCTCTATTTTGCCAACAGGTATCATTCCAAACACAGCCACAGCACTGTTTTGTGTCTCATGACGGTGTTTCTTTCCTGAATGAATCAACTGTTTAAATTATTCGGTTCAATCGCAATGACTCACTTATTAACGGTGACTTACTGCCACCTACTGGCGATTTTAATTTCACATTCAAAGTATCTTTTCATTTTTGAAATTTCAAACATAAGTATTCAACGTTTTATGTTTAAAATATCAAAATATTAATTATGCATTTGCAACTGCAGGTTAAAGCATTCCATGTTCCTCTGGGTTTTAAACAGTGGGTAAATACATCTAAATGGCACCTTAGATGCAGCTTCTGCAAAGATGAATTTTGTTGATACTGATTTCATTTGTTTGGTATCTGCCTAAATGTATTATTATTATAATTGACTAACTAAATGTAGGAATTTAACTCAAAAAATGATGCACACTTTTTAACAAAATGGCTTTATAAAGGTAATAAATCAATTTAAACGTATTGGAAAATATTAATTTGTATCACTGCAGTGAACTGGTCACACAGACAATTTACACACAGACACTAAAACAAAATTAAGTAACAAGTAATTCTGTTTGGTTTATAAACATTATGCACTTTTTTTAGTAGTCATGTTATTTTATTGCTTTAATTAAAAGTGCATAAGTAATATTATGCTCTATGCACCCTCTTGTGGGCTCAAAGGAGATGCTTTTTTTTTTTCAAATATAACTGAAATTATGCCCTTTAAAAATTAGAATATAATTCAAATATTGATATTTAAGTACAAAATTCAAATGTAGTTTTTCAGCCTAGTGCATTGTGGGATTTTTTTCAAAAGTTCCAGTGCACTGGAAGGATTTTGCAATTGAGACAACTCTTAAAATGGCCGACTCCCCGAGTTCTCTAACTACAGAACTAGGGAGCTGATTGAGATCCACCCTATATCTTGGATACCTTGAGAGTAAATTAACAGCAAATTTTAGCTGAACTATACCTTTAAATCTGTAAGAGATTCTTTATTTTCTTGACACAGAAAATTTACCTACAGAAAAGTGTCTTGAAAGTTGTCTCTGTCAAGTCAAGTCAAGATTATTTATACAGGACTTTTTACAAATCGTTGTGTCAAAATGTGACAGTTTGTAAAAATAATTAAATAAAATAGCGTTTTTAATGAGAGCTTGATGGTTGTCTTTCTTTGGGGGCGGGATTTAAGGACTTTTAAGTGTGTTTGAAGATATGGGGCGTTGTCCAATTCAGTCTGCAGGGGTTTTCAGACTTGACAAGTTTTTTCAGACCTCTGATCTGATGAAGGAAATGTTTCATACATTTGCTTTTTGCTGTTTGTGCTGTTTCCAACTGGTTGGTAAGTGGCAGAAAAGTTTTATGATTTTATATTTGCATGCTATTTTTGTAGAGCTGTAATAAACTTTTGTTCCACCATCAATAAATAACAAAATTTTGCCACTGTTCAATTTATTTATTTAACATTAAGCCAAAATTCTAAATGCTCAATATATTACAATGTGTGAATTCAAAAATCTGTTTTGCTTTCTTTCTTTCTATTTTTCTTTCTTTCTTTTTTTTTTACCTTTATTGTAAGGAATGTGTAACTGAGAAATGTTCTGTTTATTCTTTAGGTGTGTTTGCTGATGGTAAAGTGAAGTCAGTGATGGAAGGGGAATCTGTCACTCTAAACTTTATTGTTTTTGACATAAAGAACATTATTATGATCATGTGGAAGTTCGGAACTAACAAATCACTCATAGCTAAAATTGGCAGAGAGTTTAGAAATATTTCTATATATGATGGTCCTGATGGGAGATTCAGAGACAGACTGAAGTTGGACAGTCAAACTGGATCTCTGACCATCACAAACATCAACACCACAGACTCTGGACCTTATGAAGTGACCATCAGCAGCAGCAGGAACAGCAGCAGCAGAAAGACCACATACACATTCGATGTTACTGTTTTTGGTGAGTATAGAACTCACTAAATTATATATTACAGAAGTGATTCCAAGCAACGCAAAACTATTTTTGTTTTACTTATTCCACACAAAGCTAAATTTGTTAAAATAAAAATTGTCAATGCTTTGGTATATTAATGTCAACATGTTATGGAATTAATAAATATAGTTAAACTTTTTTGTGTCATGTTATTTAGCTCTCCGTGAGGTTAGTAATAATTTGAAAGAGGTTTGGTAAGGAAATGAGTTCATTTGCAAAAACAGATTTTTGCAAAAACTCCGTTTTTAACAATTTTCAAAAATCATGTTTTTTCATAGTGCATTCCAATTAATCTCAATTAAACTGCAGTTGGGTTATTTTGATTAGGCAAAAATAACAAAAAAAAAATCTGCTAGCTAACACAATAAAAACATGATTTTTGAAAATTCCAATCTCCTTTTAATCAGAAAGGGATAACAGAACCCTTCCAACAGATAAACCATTTTTAATCTCCGGCCTGTGAAGATGAGACAATACATGGTTCAGAGTTTCCGAACTTTGTGGTAGGAGGCAAAAAAGCAAATCACCAGCGTATTGAGTCTCCGGCATGTTCAGTACGACACTAACAGACACAGCAACATTCTGTGTTTAAAACTTAACGAGAAAAGAGACTTTTTTGTGTGCCGCTCTGAAAGCTGTGCAGTAACTCTGCATTAGCAGACACTGCCTGAAAAACAAGGCTCCTCAGCAATGCAGCCAGACTGCAAAGGACCCTGTAAAGACCCAACTGCCCAGTCTATACTGTAAGGACCCTCTTGCCACAACTAAAGTTCTGCTTACTCCAGGTCAGTGTATCAATGGCTACTGGAACACAACTCTGTTCCCTCCCCACTGTACGCAATCTGCATCACCAGTGGAAGATGCCTCTACCGCTGGAATGATCACCCAGCCATATGAAACATAAATATAAACTTACCAAACCTCTTTCTAGAGACCTTAGCTTAGTTTATACCTCAGCCTGTTTTCTAACCTGCATAGATAACGTATACCTGGGGACAGCATTACAAATAACAGCAATATTATTTGTTCAAAGATAAGGAAGCAGTTATTTATTGTCAATTTTACTAGAGCCATTAAGTGATTTTCCAAAAAAGCGTTACCATATAATTATTTTCCAGTGCCACATTTAGATCAACAGTATTGCATGTATCTATTCTGTGCTCACTTTATTTGTTTCTATGATTTTATTTTATTCCATGCCCACCATCTCTTGCTTAAAATTCACTCTGTGTTCAGCTGCTATCTACTTAAAATTAATACAATTAATTGTTCGTCAGAATGTCGCTGATTGATAAAGGATTTGGTAACTTACTGAACATCTCTTTTCTAAAACCCAACCACAAATGCAGAATCCTGCTCTCGTGGCAGTAGTGCCAAATTTCAATTCCCTGCCATTTTTTTTTTTTTTTTTTTTACCAGGAAACCTGTTTGAACAGTAACTCCTTTTTTTGCATTGTATAATTTAAATCATGACCTCATGACAGCATTTTAACCCACATTTCAATCTTGTTTATTTTCAGCTCGTCTGCCTGTTCCTGTCATTAGCAGAGAGTCTTCACAATGTTCATCTTCATCTTCATCACAGCAGAATTGTTCATTGGTGTGTTCAGTGGTGAATGTGAGTCATGTGACTCTCTCCTGGTACAAAGGAAACAGTTTATTGTCCAGCATCAGTGTGTCTGATCTCAGCATCAGTCTCTCTCTACCTCTGGAGGTGGAATATCATGATAACAACACCTACAGCTGTGTGCTCAACAATCCCATCAGCAACCAGACCAGATATCTTAACATTAGCAAACTCTGCCACACATGCGAAGGTATGTTATGTTATGTTATATGTCCAGCTACTATGTCCACAGGTGATCCTGGCATTTGTTTACTGAGTTAATCTATTCCCAATCCTATTCCCATATTTGATGTATTTTGATGTGTTAGAAGAAAGTGCTCTGTTCATTTGAACTCTCCAGTCAGGGTTACACTGGCACACCCAATAGTGTGAGTTTGTCTATAAAAGAAAGGAAAGGATGTGACGTGTGGCCAAGTATGGTGACCCATACTTGTAATTTGTGCTCTGAATTTAACCCATCCAGTGCACACACACACACACACACACACACACACACACCGTGAACACACACCCAGAGCAGTGGGCAGCCATTGCTGCGGCGCCCGGGGAGCAGTTGGGGGCACGGTGCCTTGCTCAAGGGACTCACCTAAGTCATGGTATTGAGGGGGGAAGAGATTGCTGTTTATTCACTCCCCCCACCTACAATCCCTGCCAGACCTGAGACTCAAACCCGGAACCATGTACCAAGGTACATGCAAAATGTGCAGACTCAGGGGTTGCGAAGACCAGGATTAAGAACCGCTGTCCAATAGAGAATGTGAAGCTACATCACACCACGATGCATGCTGGGTAGCCACCGCCATTTTGGGAGAATTGCCCTCTGCCACAAATGCTTGAATTAATATGGATACCTGCTTACCTTTCTTTTTGTTTTTGCCTTTTAAATAAATAATCACGTTCTTCATTGTATCGTTTGCAGGGAAGAGAAGGTATTTTATCACTCTGCATGATAATTCGATTTTTTAACTCAAGTTTTGTAGAATTTCGTTTACAATGTTGATCTGATCATGTGACAGAAGACTGGAGTAATGATGCTGAAAATTTAGTTTGATCACAGAAATTACATTTTAAAATATATTCAAATAGAAAACAGGTATTTTAAATAGCAAAAATATTTCACAATATTACTGTTTTTGCTGTATGTTGGACTCATAAAAATATTTCCTTTATAGGTTTGCTCATTCGTTGAATTGATTTCTGTTCACAGTCACCCTGACTATTACTGTGTTATCTCTCAAGTCATTTTACTCTATAGTTTTGGAGAAAAATAAAGGCAAATCAGCCCAAAAAACAAACTGCATTCCAGCATTTGCATTATTTCCCATTTTCAGACACTCATAAAAATCTTTACTTTATAGGTTTGCTCATTCTTCTGAATATTACTGTATTCATTTTACTATATTAGTCATTTTACTGTATAGTTTTGGTGAAAATTAAAGGCAAATTCACCCAAAGCGCAAGTGCATCCTTGCACTTTTACATCATGTCCCATTTTCAAGTAATTAACATTATAGTTTTGGAAGAAATTAAGAGAATATCAATCCAAAGTTTAAAGTAAAGTATATTCTTGTACTTTTTTTGTATTCATTCGCACAAAAAAAAAAAAAAAAAAAAAAAAATCTAATAATTTGCATAATTATATTTCTTAGTGATAACTTTATATGGTTGCACTGTTACAGGAAAAAAAATGATTTGTTTTCATTTTGCAAGAACATAATCAGATCTGGACATTTTCACTTTTTTATTTTAAAACACAAATAAAACTTAAAAAATAAATTTAATAAAAAATAAAATAAAAAAAAAGTGATCTTCAGTGCTTAGAATGAATTTTTATTTTCTCCAAAACTATACAATAAAATGACTTGAAAATTAATAAAGTAATAGTAAGGCTTACTGTGAACATGAATTAATTGAAAGAATGAGCAAACCTATAAAGGAAAGATTTTCATGAGTGTTTGAAAATGGGAAATGTTGCAAATGCTAGAATGCACTTTGTTTTTTGGTCTGATTTGCCATGTATTTTCTCTAAAACTATACAGTAAATTGACTGGAAAATGAATACAGTAGTAGTCATGGTTACTGTGAACAGGAATCATTTGAGAAAATGAGCAAGATGAAAGATTTTTATGGGTGTTTGAAAATGGGACAATGTGCTTCAGGTGAATTTGCCTTTAATTTTCTCCAAAACTATACAGTAAAATGACTTGTAATACAGTAATAGTCAGGGTGACTGTGAACAAGAATCAATTGAAAGAATGAGCAAACCTAGGAAGTAAAGATTTTTTATCAGTGTTTAATTATGGGACATGATGTAAAAGGGCAAGGATGCTGGGTGAATTTGCCTTTACTTTTCTACAAAACTATTCCGTAAAATGCCTTGAGAGATAGTCCAGTAATAGTCAGGGTGACTGTGAACAGAAATCAACTGAAAGAATGAGAAAACCTATAAAGGAAATATTTTTATGAGTCCAACATACAGCAAAAGCAGTAATATTGTGAATATCTGTAATATCTGTTTTCTATTCCAATATATTTTAAAATGTATAAACTAAATTTTCAGCATCATTACTCTAGTCTTCTGTGTCACATGATCCTTCAGAAATCATTCTAATATGCTGATTTTATTTTTATTATTATCATCAATATGTAAAACAGTTGAGTAATTTTTGTCAGGATTCTCTGTTGAATAGAAAGATCCGAAGATCAGCATTTATCTGAAATAAAAGCTTTTGCATAACATTATACGATGATTTGAGTTATTGCAATTCTCGATGAAGCATGAATGACATAAAATGATAACAATTTTCACAATTACGACATAAAATAAAAGTACTGCCCTAACCTAAATAGCGGAACTGCAGTGCGATCCTCTCAGTATAGCGCATAGACAAAGCAGTTTTCTAGAACTCAGTACAGCGTGACGCGAGCTTCACATTCTCTATATGGACATTTGGTTGAGTGTTCACTAAACCTGTTTGAACAGTAATGCATTTAGATGGCATAGTGTGCAGAAATCACACACTTAATTTTCAATGATAAATAAGTGTATTATCAGAGTATTTAAGGGTCCTGCTCAGATAAAACATTCATTTTCTTGAAATGTAATATTCTGTTTTATTTTGTTCTTTTGTTTCCTCAGATTGTGTTTTCTGTTGTCATATTTCTGAAGTTGTCTCCCGATTGGTCATCTCTGCTCTGGTGGGCCTGGCTGCTGTTTTTATTGTGGTGTATGACAACACATCCAGAAAAGTTGAACAGGAGAGATCATAACAGACATCATCATCACACTCTTACAGATAAATCATATGTAGTGTGTTAAAAATATATACACACCCCTATTAAAATGTCAGCTTTTTGAGATGTAAATTTCAAGGAACCGACAAACAGAAACTTTTAGGAAAGTCATACAGTAACAAAAAGCTGACAAAAGAGCTGCAAGAATATTGAGCAAGTACTGGCCAGATATTCAAGTACTCTTTTTATTCATATAGTATGTCTGGGATATGGGTTATGGTGAAAAAAAAAAACATGTAAGCCTTCCTAAATTTTGCCAAAACCTTGTGGCATATTGTTTTTTGGTTTGATATAGGGCTTCCCTCTTAATAGATGACTAAACCTTAGTTGACAAGAAGAAGCTTAGTCGACCAAAATTTTATTAGTCACATGAAAAAACAAAACAAAAAAAAAAACAGGAAGTGGCAAAGTCATGTGGTCCAAATGGACAGATCGTTTATGGCTGGTCCTTGAGGTATTTACAGTATTAAGTACATTATTTACAGAAGGTGCACTACAAATGTGTACTATTAGGCACCTATCCAAGAGTTTGTGTGGAGTGTGGAAGCTGGTAGTGCACTGACTTAATGCAGCATGATCACTGGCATTTTTCCAGTGGAACAGTAGAAACAAAATATGCCATCATTTTTGCTCATACAGATAAGAGTAGTACACCATCCATCACCCTGTAAAGGGTCTACGTTTAATTGTGTACACTCACAGTATTAACAAAACATTGTGCTTTTGTTCATTAAGCCCACCAGCAACTATAGTTGCCAAAGTTTGTCATTTTCCTTTTGTATTTTTCTATATGTTATCCATGTTTTATATCTCAATGACATGCAAGCAAACAACTGAATAAAGGATTTCAAGAACAAAAAAAAAAAGGCATTCCTGTCACATGATGCTGTCAACCTAGGTCCTACCCCAACTTCCAGAAAGAATGGCAAGGGCGATCTCTCCCAAAGAAAATTTATTCATAGTATTTTTTTTTGACACATATTTACATAATCATGAAGGTCTCTAGAAGCATCCAGACAAAACAAATCTTACAAGAAATCTATCGGTTTTTTTGTATACTTAGCCAAAAGTCCAAGCAGCAACTATAGTTGCCGGTGGGCAAATTACTTGTAAGTACATATATCATATATCATGGAGAAATGGGGTATACTGTTGCTAGCATCATGCTACTCATGTTACCTTCTTGTTAAAAATCATGCTAGCAACATGCTAATCTCATGCTAACAATATGTTAGTATGTTGCTAGCATTATGCTAATCACATTAACAGCTTGTTTAAAACATGTTAACGTCATGCTAGCAACATGCTTGTTGTAAGCATAATGCTAACACAATTAACACGTTGTTAGCGTGTTGTTAACATAATGCTAACACATGATTAGGGTTACTATTAGTGCCTAGTTTTTTAATACTCTAATCAACATAGGTGTTAGTGAGACTTAAAAGGACTGTATATAAGTTCTATTGCTGGATCTTATTTGTGTGGTAATCACTTCCGGATGTGGGTCAGGACACAGGAACCAGACCAATAGCTGAATTGAGGTTATTTAATTAGCAGTTGAAGTAGGGATGGGCAAACAATCTTTCATTTGGCTTTATATTATCTGGGTATATGTGTGTGTTTCTGAAATTAGACAAAATCACAAATATAAGTAACAGCATTATGAAATTGTTATTCATATACATTCTTCTAAAGCTAAACAGTAAATAAACTAAACAGCAATTAAGGAACGAGGGAACGAGTACTGCGTAAGATATCTTACGCTAGGGGAATATCCTTTTCCGCGAGATGTTGAAGCCAAAAATTATCCTTAATTTTGTAATAATGTAAAACGCGTTGCAGCAGCATACAGACATAGCCGATACAGCTTGCGCCTATTGGCTGCTCTGCGGCAACTGCATCAGCCTATCGAGCGAGGCCTGGTGTGCCGCTAGATCCAATGGGGGCATTTCGCGCCCACTGCGTCCCGTCCCGCCAAAATGGGCGTGGTCTAGGCCTATAATATTGCTCGCAGGAAGCTATTATCTGGTTTTTCATCATCGAAGCAACCAGAGCGTGTGCGTGCACGGCAAGATACGCAATACTCGTTCCCTCTCTAGAGAGAACCGAGGTTACGTTAGTAACCAAGTACGTTCTCTTACGAGAGGGCTCTCGTACTGCTTAAGATATCTTACGCTAGGAGACCCAATGTAAAATGCCGTGCATGCTGAGATCTGACACAAAAGTGCACAATCATCTAGCGAACTCACAGGGAGTCCGGGAAGAGGGAGGGGCAAAGCCACACTCTTCCATGTAGTGCAGCATCGCTCAGACGCTGAGTTCGTCATACAGACAGGGCGGAGCATGGCCTGAACTGATGGGAAATATATAGGTCTTTTACCAGTTCGCTGGTTAACTAGACCGACAGTAGCCTGGCCTGTAAGGCGGGAACCTCCAGGTTGTAAAACCTTATAAATGTAGACGGAGAGGCCCAGCCTGCCACGGTACAAATGTCTTGCAGGGCAATCCCACTCGACCAGGCCCACGATGAGGCCACGCCCCTCGTGGAATGTGCTTTGACACCCAGTGGGCACTGCATGTCCTTGGAAGCATCCATTGCCAACGCAATACCATCAACTATCCACCTGGATAGGCTCTGTTTCGACACGGCCAGTCCCTTAGAACGCCCATAGAATGAAACAAAAAGCTGTTCTGTCTGCCTAAAAGCAGACGAGCGAGACACGTAAGCTCGTACTGACACAGACCATTTGAGTAATGCCCTGATTGGGCATAGGAGGCTCGCGTCTGTTTCCTCGTCAGCAACCGGTAGGGCTGACAGAGCGATAACCTGTGCCCTAAACGGTGTGTTGAGGGATTTCGGAACGTAACCGTGCTTGGGTTTGAGTATGACGTTAGAGTCATTAGGTCCAAACTCCATGCACGTCGCGCCCACGGAGAGCGTGTGCAAGTCCCCTATTCGCTTCACCGAAGCGAGAGCCAGCAGAAATACAGTCTGAAGAGACAGGTATTTCACATCAATCGTCTGCAAAGGCTCGAATGGTCCAACTTTCATGGCCTCTAGCACCATAGAAAGGTCCCACACGGGGACTGAGGGAGGTCTGGGAGGATTCAGTCTCCTAGCCCCCCTAAGGAAGCGGATGACTAAATCGTTCCTTCCCATTGACTGACCTAGCGTTGTCTTTGAGAACGCTGTTATGGCCGCCACATAGACTTTGAGCGTGGACAGGGTTCTGCCCTTGTCCAGCAGCTCTTGTAAGAAGGAAAGCACCTCCGTCACACCACAGTCAATGGGTGACGAGCTGCGGGCTGTACACCAGCCCGAAAACACAGACCATTTTGAGGAGTAGAGCCGTCTCATAGACGGAGCTCAAGCCTGCGTGATCGTGTTTAGCACTCCTTTAGGGGGGCTCATCGTATATTCGCTGGTGGCCCAGGCATGAAGGGACCACAGCTCCGGATGAGGATGCCAAATCAAGCCACCGGCCTGAGAGAGAAGGTCTCTCCTCACCATATCGGCCACGGAGCAGTGCTCGTCAGCTGCATCAGCGCTGAGAACCAGGGCTGGTTTTCCCAAAACGGCGCTAACAGCAGTACTGAACATCCGTTTTCCTTCACCCTCTCTATCACCTGAGGCAGGAGAGACGCGTCCCTGCTCTTGGAGAAAAATTCCTGACAGTGAGCGTTGTCCTGAGACGCAAACCGGTCTACTTCCGCTCTGCCGAATTTCTTCCACAGTAGCTGTACTGTCTGTGGGTGCAAAGACCATTCGCCTGCTGGAACGTTGTTCCTGGACAGTCTGTCTGGTCCTATGTTTAGGAGCCCCGGCACGTGCACTGCTTTCAGCGAGCGCAGGTTGCACTGAGCCCACACCAGGATGCGTTCTGCAAGCCTGTACAGGTTCCTGGACCTGAGACCGCCCTGGCGATTTATGTAAGACACCACTGACATGTTGTCCAATCTGATTAGTACGTGGCTTCCTTTTATTTGGGGACAGAAGCGCGTCAGCGCGTTCTCAACTGCCAGCATTTCGAGGCAGTTGATGTGCAGGAGCTTTTCCCGTTCTGACCACTGGCTGAAAAACGGTCTGCCCTCTAGCAGAGCTCCCCATCCCGAGGTGGATGCGTCCGTAGACACCACTTTTATCCTCAAGGAAGTCCCCAGGCTTACACGAGCCCGCTGTGCGCTGAATGTCTACCGCGCGCTGTGGTGATAGTCGAGCTATCATGGACAGCGAGTCCAATTCTGTGCCCAGGAAGGAAGTCTAATGACTGGGAGACAGAGAGCTCTTCGCCCTGTTCATTCTGAGACCCAAATTCTCGAGGTGATCGAGTAACATGGTCGTGTGCTCTACGAGCACTGAGCGAGATTGCACTAGAATCAACCAATCGTCCAAATAGTTCAGTATTCGCACACCCTTCTCTGAGGGGAACGAGCGCTGCATCCACATCCATGCACTTCGTAAATGTACGGGGTGCCAGGGATAGACCGAACGGCAGGACTGTGTACTGATATGCCTGGCCCTCGAAGGCGAATCTCAAAAAACGCCTGTGACACGACGCTATCTGTATTTGAAAATACGCGTCTTTCAGATCCACTGACACGAACCAGTCTCCTTGGCGAACTTGCGCGAGGATTTTTCTGGTCGTGAGCATCCTGAACTGTCGCTTCACAAGCACTCTGTTCAGTTGCCTTAGATCTAGTTGTTGTTGTTTTTTTATGACCCCTTTGCTCAATAGTTTCGCCACTTCGGCTCGAAGTAGGTGTGCTACTTCTGTTTGTATCGTGGTCTCGATGCGCTCTGTATAGCGACGCGGGCGTCGGTGAAACTGTAGCGAATAGCCTCTTTTTATAATGTCCAGCACCCATTTTGAAGCCCCGGGAAGCTTTCCCCATGCGTCTGCATGAATAGCTAGAGGTTGAATATGAAGCGTGCTCCGTTCGTTCAGTAACGGAGTGGTTTCGGTGTGCTGTGGCACAAAAGACTTGCTCGTGACATTTGAGGCATGGGGCACGCTAATAGCGGGAACTATTATGTCTGTGTGTGGTTGTGGGGCAGCGGGCACATTTAACACACTCCAAACAACGTTCGCCTGCATAGAGCGAATGCACGCTGGTTTCGTTTTTACAGAAACCGTGTGACGTGCATAATGTGGTGTCTGTGGGCACTGTGAAGTGGGCACTTTTACCACGTGTGAAGCGCAATTGATCAGAGTCGATTTTATGTGCGCGGGACCTGTGTGACAGGCTGTGCTTGTGTGTAGACATGGGCACTGGGTAGTGGGCATTCTTACTACACATGAAACACCATCGGCCGTGGCCGGGACACCAGAAAATACACTCTATTGGGGGTTTATCTGGGTAGCCATGAAAACAACCTTTGTGTGCAGGCAAGCGGGCGACAGAACCGGCTTGTTGGCTGCAGAAAACACTGGAACAGTCACATTTAACACACTCCAAACATTGTTCGCTTGCGTGGAGCGAATGCACGTTGGTTTCGTGCAAAACGTGCTCGTGACATTTGAGGCATGGGGCACGCTGATAGCGGGAACTATTATGTCTGTGTGTGGATGTGGCTGTGGGGCAGCGGGCACATTTAACACACTCCAAACAACGTTTGCCTCCATATAGCGAATGCACGCTGGTTTCGTTTTTACAGAAACCGTGTGACGTGCATAATGTGGTGTCTGTGGGCACTGTGAAGCGGGCACATTTACCACGTGTGAAGCGCAATCGATCTGAGTCGATTTTATGTGCACGGGACCTGTGTGACAGGCTGTGCTTGTGTATAGAGATGGGCACTGGGTAGTGGGCATGCTTACTACACATGAAACATCATCGCCCGTGGCCGGTTGTGAAGTGCAATCGATCTGAGTCGATTTTATGTGCGCGGGACCTGTGTGACAGGCTGTGCTTGTGTGTAGAGATGGGCACTGGGTAGTGGGCATGCTTACTACACATGAAACACCATCGGCCGTGGCCGGGACACCAGAAAATACACTCTATTGGGGGTTTATCTGGGTAGCCGTGAGAACGACTTTTGTGTGCAGGCAAACGGGCGACGGAGCCGGTTTGTTGGCTGCAGAAAACACTGGAACTGTCACATTTTCTGGAACTGGACGAGCGAATAACTTTGGTGGGGGTCTGGTGACAGCGGGACTCGTACACTGTCGTTTTCCTAGTTGTGCTAGGACAACTTCGGAGGCTCAGGTTTCAACTCAATCCTGGGCCGTGGGCCGTGTCCGGCGGCCAGACGAGCGTGAACACGGTCTCGCGCCTTGGGCCTGATAGAAGATCCGAATAGGCCACCGGGTGAGAGCGGCGTGTCGAGAAACGCGGTATGCTCAGACTCAGACATGACAGAAAGCATTAGCCACAGGTGCCTCTAAGCAACGGTGAGAGGCCATGTTATGCAGTGCTGACGTGGCTTGGCGGCGGCGAAAGCGCGGTGGAGCAGGTTTCACGTCTGACGGCAAGTTTAGAGGCGAGGGCCGACTTAGCACGCCGTCCAGCGGAGGGCAGACATAAATGGGCTGCTATCGCCTCTTCGACCGAGAGAGGTATCCTCTATTCTCGGCGTCGTCCACTGTGGAGAACGCCAAAGAAGTGGATGGACGCACTCTCGCTGAGCCACATGCGCGTTCCCCTTTTGGCGGTAAACGGGAAGCCTCTTCCTCCTCCATAACCCCCTCATCAGCGGCGTCGATGGAAGCGGTGGCAGACAGTGGCCGCTCTACTTCCCGAACAGAGGCTGACGAGGTCGGTGAAGCAGGTGCGCGAACCGGCGAGCTTTGTCGGCTGGTCGGAAGGTTCCAGGGCCCGCTGGGCACTGCGCTTTTTATGGCGCGACACCGTGGCGGGCGGGGGAGCAGTCTCACTCAAGAAGGCCAGGCGAATCCTAAGAGTCGCCATTGGCATCTGCACGAGCCGCAGGAAGGCATCTTTAAAAAGACGCTTTGCTCTCGCAGCGGCGACACACATATATTAGGGGTGGACATAGATTAATTTTTTTAATCTAGATTAATCTAGATTAAATCTTGGAATTAATCTAGATTAATCTAGATTAAAATGGCTAATTTGAATTCTGCTGAAGGCATTCAGAATATGTGTGCTACCCAAATAATGACTTAAAGTCTTTGAGAATGGATCATAAAGCTCATAAAGCTGTTCTATGATAATTTGTTGATGAAAATAAATTATGTTCAATTAGATGTACTTGTGTTTACTAACTAACTAACAATGAAATTATTTTTTCTACCTATTAGATTGTGTTTTTTTAACGTCAACACTTACCCAGGCCATTACATGTTACACCATACTTTTATTTTGACAGGTTGCCGTGAAGTTTCTGTGTCATACAGTATGATATGATGCTAGTTTTCATAAAAATGAAACGGTAAAAGTAACACTCACAGCAGTTTGGGAGATTGAGTTTATCTGTTCATGTGAGATGAAAATGCCAAAAATTACCGGGAGCGTCACGTGTGTTTCAGTATGCGTGTAGTAAAAGCTCGTCTCCGCAGTGCATACATACAGCTAGGCAAACGGAACATATCGGATTCATATTAAAACGGTCTTTTTGCATTTTAGTTTTCACATACACTAGTCCATATCGCGATTTGAATTAAGTGACTGACCAACATTTGATTTATGAATCCAAAAAACGACAAATTTACGTGGCATTTCGCTATAGTAGATTCGGTTTTTATGAATGGAGGACGACGCGATCCCGTCTGTGTTTTGGCGGAGGAGACTTAAACGCACGACCATATTCTATAGTCTTCGGTATACATCCGCGTTAAACTATCAAGGTGAAAGTCATCATAGCTTGCGTAGTTTAGACCCAGCTCCCAACCCAAATTTGAGAATAGATTAACGGCGATATTTTTTTTATCGCGCGATAAGAGTTTCACGTTAACGCAGCACGTTAACGCCGATAACGGCCCACCACTAATATATATATATATATATATATATATATATATGTGTGTGTGTGTGTGTGTGTGTGTGTGTGTGTGTATGTGTTTGTAAATTAACAGTAATTATAACAGTTATAATTAATATTGCACCAAAATTCACTCTGGTCATGCCTAATCTCCTCTTTTTCAGTAGAAATCATTTTGGTCTGATGTGAACAGCAGCAGACATACAGAAGGGTCACGGATTCTGATAAAGCCTTTTTAAAGGCCATCATAATATGTGACCCCCTCTATTTCACCCAGAATGACTGCAATGTTCCCAAAATTCACTCTGGTCATGTGTAATGTCCTCTTTTTATTACTGTAGAAATCATTTTGGTCTGATGTGAACAGCAGCAGACATACAGCAGGGTCACGGAATCTGATAAAGCCTTTTTAAAGGCCATCATAATATGTGACTGTATTAAAGGCTCCTAGAAATAGGTAGACCTTTATAAAGACACTTCTGTTTGATTAGTCTAAAGAGTGCAGTTCCTGATGTATCCAGTAGGAGGCATCATCGTTATAGTTTATTACCTGCTGCGTCATTGTAGATTTTGATCAGCGGTGGACATAGAAGTTTTTTCCTGCCTGTACTTTGGATGTTTGTTGGTGTTTTGGAGTTTAAAGTGTTAGTAAATGACCTTCAAGTAAGTTTTCTTTTATTTCTAAATAATTTCAACCAGGTTTGAAGTGTTTTTTTGTACGTTGTACTTTAATATGATTATGCACAGATGTGTAACGATTTATAGTTGATCGTCCGAAAATGTGCAACTTTATTAGGCTAATTACTCAGTTACAGAATCAGGTTTACCTTGTAATCAGTCAGTTATATGTCAAATTTGCTGCTGCATACATTTTAACCAGTAATATTGCTCCTGTGATTTTATTTGTTCAATTACACTGTTCGTTTAGGCACCTGGATTTAGTAATATGCATTCCTACTGAAGTCATGTTGTATGATCTGTATATCACCTGCAAGTGCACATCTGCTGCATATTTAGAGCTATCTGTTATTCAAAGATACCGAATGTTAGCATTCTTGACTAGGAAGTGAATGATTCATTTGTAAATGACTTTATTTTTTCTTAATGTTATGTTTTGTTATTTTAGACTAATACTGAATACATTTTGGAAAGAAGCTCCGGTCTCCTCATTCTTTGTGTCCTGACCGACACCTCAGGAGTGTATACTGATTTATAATTAGAGCCAGAACCTAGCAGTCTCCTTTCCTCTCCAACAAATTGGTCCTTCGAGCCGGATCAGTGTTCATTCCTGAAACCATGGAGTCTGATGAGGAGATCATGGGGGCGACCCGACCAAAACGCCGAACACATCCACCAGCACGACTTCAAGATTTTGAAGTACAGTATGTAAGGGGCAGACCTGTAATTGAACCTGCAATCTCACCTTCTTGGGAGGTACCTTCCCATATGACACCTCTCCAGTCCTCATGGGGCAATCCTGACTACCCTAATGATGAAGCTGTTCCTTGCACAGTCCCTCGGTTAAGACCAAGTTTTAGTTATACAGAGCAAAGGGAAACCCTTCCCCAGTCATTCACAGCAACCCAGCAGCCCATTTCCCTTGAGCCTGACCACTATCACGAGCTCCAAGCTCTTCGTAGAGAGAATGCACAGCTGCTACAGTCACAACAAGCCTTTCATGCTGACCTGATGGAGTTGAAAGCGGTTCGTACTGAGTTTAAAGAACTTGTTAAAGTTGCCCAATCTCTTAGAGCTGACCTTAGCCCATCTCAAAGCCATTATAGTCCTCCAGTGCGCCCAGTACCCCAATTGCCATCCAGTCCTCCCAGCCACGTAGACCAGGCAAAGCTGATCTCAGTTGCGAATGAAGAGCTGCTTGAGCTTCCCCCTTGGCCGCAGCTCGAGCTAGGACTGAGAAGAGGTATGGAGACTTTACAGTTAGCAGACCCCAGCGCTAATACCTACCAATCAGACGTACCAACGGATTTCAAGGGTTCTCAGGCTCCCCTTACACCAGCATATCGATCTTCTCAGTATCATTCCCAAAATACAGATGTTCTACCTCCTCCTCCAACACCTGAAGACCTCAGGGAGTTGTTTTCCTCAGCTGCACCGCCCTTGTATTGGAAACCTTCACGAACCCAAATTCCAGTTTCCTTTGCCCGACATGGAACCATGCCAGGGAAGTCGAACCATCCAGCACCTGCATTTAAGGTAGAGTCAAACTGTCCACCTTTAACCCCCACCTCACGGTCAGAGTATGTCTATAGAGGGCCTACCCCTTCTATTCCCAAGTTCAGCCATCCAGATCCAAGCGAGTTCGCTAGACTTCGGATAGCGTTGGAGAATTTGCTCCCGCCAGATGGGACTGAACTTTTTAAATATCAAATACTAGTAGACCACTTAAAGTTGGATGAGGCTAAACTGATTGCCGATGCATTCCTGAATTCCCCTACTCCGTTTACTGATACCATGGTGGCCCTCAATGAGAAGTTTGGTCAGCCCCACCAGCTAGCATTGAGGAAAATTGCCAGTGTCCTGGAAGCCCCTGATGTAAAGCGAGGGGATACCATTGCATTCCAGAAATTTGCACTTCAGGTACAGTCGTTGGTGGGCTTGTTAAAGACATTAGGACCTGAAGGTGACATTGAGCTTAATTGTGGGTCACATGTTGCCCGACTTTTGAGCAAACTACCTTCAGACCAACGAGCTGAATTCCGCCGTCACATGTTCCGGCAAGCTGGAACCGTACCTAATCTCCATGACCTGTCAAACTGGCTCCGCTATGAAGCCTGGTGCCATGACTTTGATGTTGAGATTGCCTCACATGGAGTTCAAGACCGACATACTTCTCGACCTGCACAGAGTAAAAGGTCTGTAGCTATTCTTCATGGGGTGGGAGAGGCTCAACCTGTAACTACCGAGGTCCCTCAGAAGGGTCCTACTCAAAGGACTAAGCCAGTTGAAGCGAAACGGTTCTGTCCCTTCTGTGATAGCCTTGAGCATTATTTGAGTCAATGTAAAGCTTTTGCTAAACTTACCACCGACCAAGCCAAAGACTGGATTCGACATAATAATCGCTGTTGGCGCTGCGCCAGGACTCATCATGCTGCTCAGTGTGATCTGAGGAAGCCCTGCACACTGTGTCAAGGCAAACACCTTCGCCCTCTACACAATGTAAATGTCAGATCCTCCCAGGAGGATACAGTCAGTGTTGAGAAGACCTGCCTTACCAATTCTGCTCCAGACCGATTTTACCTGGACAAACCCATTGTTGGGAACCGTGTCATGCTCAAAGTAGTACCTGTACATGTTCATTATAAAGACCGTACATTAGATACCTTTGCACTTCTGGATGATGGCTCTGAGAGAACCATCCTGCTTCCAGCTGCTGCTAAAGCCCTCGGTATACAAGGCACACCTGAAGCTCTCCCATTGCACACTGTAAGACAAGACATTGAAGTTCTTCACGGCTCATCTATTTCCTTTCACGTATCCCCAAATCACAAACCGCAAACCCTTTACAAAGTTGATCATGCCTTCACTGCAGAACACCTCAATTTGTCACAGCAGTCTTATCCTGTGGATCAGCTGCAGAAGAAGTATAAACACTTACGTGGTCTTCCCATTCTGCCGGTGAAGGATGCTCAGCCTCTACTTCTGATTGGGTCAGATCAGCCACATCTCATTACCCCCCTTGAGCCGGTCAGATTAGGTTCTCCAGGCGGACCTGCGGCTGTCCACACACGCCTGGGCTGGACCCTCCAGGGCCCTGCATCATTCATGGGGTGGCCTGCATCCTCCCAACATTGCCTGCTGACATCTGTCCCTCCAATACAAGATGAGCTCTTTAGGAATGTCCAAAGACTCTGGCAGCTAGAAGCTGTTCCCCACCGGGAGGAGAAAGAGGTGACTCGATCCAAACTGGATCAGGAGGCTTTAAAGCTACTTGAAGCCAAGACCATCCACACAGAAGTGAACGGCCTTCTTCGCTTGGCAACCCCCTTACTACGGCAGAAGTATATGCCTCAGTTGCACGCCCCTAAGGAGTCGGTCATGCCTAACCTCCGTAGTATTGAGAAACGTTTGCTGAAGGATCCGGTGAAGGCAGAGACCTATAAGGAAGACATTGAGAAGCTCAGGCGGACGGGAGCAGTTCAGGAGGTGGTTGAAGAGACCACAGACACGGACGAATGTTGGTATATCCCTCACCACATTGTCAGTCATAATGGGAAATTTCGTGTTGTTTTCAACTGTTCCCACCAATATCATGGGCAGAGTCTCAACCAGTATCTGCTGCCTGGCCCTACACTTGGCGCATCGTTGCTAGGTGTGCTCATCAGATTTCGGGAACGTCCAGTTGCAGTTAGTGGTGACATCAAGGCGATGTTCCATCAGGTCCGCCTTCTTCCTGAAGACCGTCCCCTACTGCCATTTCTCTGGCGTGATCTGAAAGTAGATGAGCACCCTAAGGTCTTTGAATGGCAGGTGTTGCCATTTGGCACCACATGCAGTCCTTGCTGTGCGACTTACGCTCTTCAGCACCATGTGGTCAAGCACAGTATGGCTGATGAGTCCATCAAGTTCTCAGTGGAGATATGTTTGTATGTGGACAACTGCCTTCAGAGTCTGGACACCCCTGAGGCAGCAAGGCACTTGGTTGATGGACTGAGAGACATGCTTTCCCAAGCTGGATTTGAAATAAGACAATGGGCCAGCAATGTTCCAGAGGTTCTGAGTCACTTACCCACAGAAGCTCAAGCGGAGAGCTTGGAGCTTTGGTTAGCTAAAGACAAGATCGACATACCTGAGTCAACCTTAGGCCTACGCTGGAATTGGCAGACTGATGCCCTGGCGTTCAAGCATCGACCTGTTGTGTATGAGATTCCCACCCTCAGGAATATTTATAAGGTCCTAGCTACTCAATATGACCCTCTGGGAATTCTGTTGCCCTACACCACACGAGCTAAGGTCATCATCAGGCAGCTATGGAATAAACAGCGGGGTTGGGACGACCCAAACTTGCCACCCGAGCTCTTGCAGTCATGGCACATCTGGGAGAATGAACTTCAGTACCTACCAAACATCAGCCTCCCTAGGACTTACGTCCCTCCTGAGGTGGAGAATGATGGCTCCACTCACGAAGTCCATGTATTTTCAGATGCTTCAGAACAGGCATATGGAGCTGTGGCATATTTGAGGACCACTGACAAATTAGGCCAGGTGTACCTGTCTTTCCTGGTAGCTCGATCCCGAGCGGCCCCCAAACGCTCTCATTCAATTCCTCGATTGGAACTTTGTGGAGCTCTTGTGGCCGCTCAGTTAGCTCAGCTACTTCAAAAGGAACTGACCTTGCAAATAGAGACCACCGTGTTATGGACCGACTCCTCCACTGTCCTCACTTGGCTGACCTCAGAATCCTGCCAGTACAAAGTTTTTGTCGGCAATCGCGTCGCTGAAATCCAGGAACTAACTGAAAATTGTTCTTGGCGCTATGTGGATTCTGCTCGCAATCCTGCTGACGACCTCACCCGAGGCAAACCACTAAAAGTCCTTACAGAGACCAATCGATGGTCTCAAGGACCTCCCTTCTTACTCCAAGATCCAGCTAACTGGCCAGTGATGCCAGGAACAGACTTGACAGATGACCCCAACGAGCTACGGAAGTCTGCCTTCTGTGGTGCTACAGTGGTGCCACCCCAATCCAGTATACCTGATGCTTGGAACTATAATACCTGGCAAGATCTCCTGGATGCCACTGCCAAGGAAATTCAGGTAAACCCTACGTCGACTTCCTTTCCTGATGCAGATGATTATCGTCAAGCGGAGGTCCTTATCTTCAAGCAGGTTCAGCAGGAGTCTTTCCCCACTGACTGGGAACGTTTGGGAAAGGGGAAACCAGTGGCGTCTGACAGCTGTCTGCTTACCTTAGCTCCTGAACTAGACAGATTTAGTGGTTTAATCCGAGTGGGAGGCCGACTGAGGAAAGCTGAGTCCATTGATGATTCCACCTTACACCCCCTTGTCTTGGACACTCATCATCCAGTCACGCAGCTACTAATCAAGCATTTTGACTCCAAGCTGCATCATCCAGGAACAGAGCGCGTGTTTGCCGGAATGCGGCGCCATTACTGGATTATCCGTGGCCGTGAGGCCATTCGTCGGCACCAGCATCGGTGCTCAAAGTGTCAGCGTTGGAGGGCACAGCCAACTATTCCTAAGATGGCAGACTTGCCTTCTGCCTGTCTTCGTCTCCACAAACCTGCCTTTTACTCATGTGGTGTTGACTGCTTCGGGCCAATGCTAATTAAAATTGGAAGATGCACAGAAAAACGCTGGGGGATAATCTTTAAGTGTTTAACCACTAGAGCGGTGCACTTGGACCTCCTCCATAGCATGAATTCTGATTCCTTCTTAATGGCCCTCAGGCGATTTATGGCACGAAGGGGGACACCAGCCGAACTGTGGTCCGACCGAGGAACAAATTTCAGAGGAGGTGAAAGAGAACTGAGGGAAGCCTTTGGTCAAATGGCTCCTGAGTTACAGAACCAACTTGCTCGCCAAAGGATTCAGTTTCGTTTCAATCCTCCAGCAGCCCCACACTTTGGAGGAGTGTGGGAGAGAGAGGTACGTTCTGTAAAGTCAGCCCTCTACACCACCGTAGGTGCTCAATCAGTTCCAGAGGAAGTCCTGCTGACCGTCCTTCTAGAGGTGGAAGCAATTCTAAACTCAAAGCCTCTAGGTTACGTGTCCTCTGATGTTGCGGACATTGACCCAGTGACACCGAACAACCTGCTCATGGGGCGGCCGGATGATTCTTTGCCACAGGTAATCTACCCAGAGTCTGAATTGTTGGGTCGGAGGCGCTGGAGGCATTCACAAGTCCTGGCTGATAACTTCTGGTCCAGGTTTATCCGAAACTATCTTCCAAGCCTCCAGACACAGCAAAAGTGGCAGTCCTCTCCCCCGGACTTGAAAGAGAAAATGGTAGTCATGATCGTAGATCCCCAGATGCCAAGGGCTCTCTGGCCTGTTGGACATGTCATCAAGACTCACCACAGTTCGGATGGACATGTCAGGTCTGCTGATGTAGATATAAGGGGGCAAGTGTATACTCGGCCAGTAGCACGGTTAGTGATCCTGCCAGCTCTGCCAGATAACGGAACCTGTCCTGCCAACTTGCCCTAAGTGGAGTCGCCTTTAGTAGGAACAAAGTTGCGTAGCACCTTTGGGGGCGGCTGTATTAAAGGCTCCTAGAAATAGGTAGACCTTTATAAAGACACTTCTGTTTGATTAGCCTAAGAGTGCAGTTCCTGATGTATCCAGTAGGAGGCATCATCGTTATAGTTTATTACCTGCTGCGTCATTGTAGATTTTGATCAGCGGTGGACATAGAAGTTTTGTCCTGCCTGTACTTTGGATGTTTGTTGGTGTTTTGGAGTTTAAAGTGTTAGTAAATGACCTTCAAGTAAGTTTTCTTTTATTTCTAAATAATTTCAACCAGGTTTGAAGTGTTTTTTTGTACGTTGTACTTTAATATGATTATGCACAGATGTGTAACGATTTATAGTTGATCGTCCGAAAATGTGCAACGTTATTAGGCTAATTACTCAGTTACAGAATCAGGTTTACCTTGTAATCAGTCAGTTATATGTCAAATTTGCTGCTGCATACATTTTAACCAGTAATATTGCTCCTGTGATTTTATTTGTTCAATTACACTGTTCGTTTAGGCACCTGGATTTAGTAATATGCATTCCTACTGAAGTCATGTTGTATGATCTGTATATCACCTGCAAGTGCACATCTGCTGCATATTTAGAGCTTTATCTGTTATTCAAAGATACCGAATGTTAGCATTCTTGACTAGGAAGTGAATGATTCATTTGTAAATGACTTTATTTTTTCTTAATGTTATGTTTTGTTATTTTAGACTAATACTGAATACATTTTGGAAAGAAGCTCCGGTCTCCTCATTCTTTGTGTCCTGACTGACACCTCAGGAGTGTATACTGATTTATAATTAGAGCCAGAACCTAGCAGTCTCCTTTCCTCTCCAACAGTGACCCCTCTCTATTTCACTCAGAATGACTGAATGTTTTCCAAATTCATTCTGGTCATGTCTAATGTCCTCTTTTTCTTACAGTAGAAATCATTTTGGTCTGATGTGAACAGCAGAAGACATACAGCAGGGTCACGGATTCTGATAAAGCCTTTTTAAAGGCCACATTAAAACAAATCTAAGATTATCATGCGAGATTAAATTCGTAATATTTCGAGAATAAAGTCGAAATTACGAGAATAAAGTGTAACTATTAGGAGAAGAAAGTGTAAATTACAAGAATAAAGTCAAAATATTTGGAGAATAAAGTCAAAAGTGTGAATTACAAGATTAAAGTTAAATTATTTTGAGAGCATACTTTATAGCCTATTGCGCATGTTTCGGACAGGGAGCACTGGGATATAGTATTTGCATTTGTCATGATAAAATATTGTATGCTAAAAGCCACACCTATATTATAATAGGTTGTTCATGTTAGTTTTTTTTTAATCAATAAGTTTAAATGTAGTCATCTAAACTTTTGTCTGCAGAAGAGAAGTATTCTATATCCCAAAATTAATTATTATATACCTCAAAATCCGTATTTTGTTCAAAAAATATTGTGAGGTCAAATAATCGTGTTTTTTTTTTTTTTTTTTACAGGCAAAAAGAGAATCCTACTCAGCATGTGCAGAATAAGTGTCATCGCTCTAGCTCAGAGGTGCCGAACATTGGTCCTGGAGAGCCGCAGCCTTGCAAAGTTTATCTTCAACACTAATCAAACACCTTAACAAGCTAAAGGGTTACTAGGTTACTAGGGATAGCCGCAGCGCCGCTCTCCAGGACCGGAGTTCGTCACCCCTGCTCTAGCTTATTAAATTAAATTCTGGTGGACTGGCAACTTCTGCTGGTGCTCTCAATTCAGACCATTTGAACATGCAATATAGGATACACTCTCAAAATATTATATGTTTAATTTCTACTTTATTCTAGAAACATTTGACTTTTTCTGGAAAATGTCTATAGACAAATTTGGAAAATTACCATGGCATAAGTGAGATAATGAATGGGTGACTTTGCATAAAAGAATCTGATTTGTTCTATAGAATTGGCCTTTTTGCCCCCATGTCATTCATTGTTACTGCAAAGCTGACCATGATTTGTCCCTTATTTTTAATAAAATATTTAAATGATTACCTCATTGATACATTTGTTGATGAGTCAAAATGTTTTCAATGTTGACCAGATGATCTTAGTGAGTTGTGCCATTTTTGTGGGGAGAGCAACACTGTGGGGGAGCAAAGAAGGACATCGAATTGGGTAAATATATATACTTTTATTAATATCAAAATCTTGGTATCTTAAAATGAAATGCTGCTGGATTGTTTTTCTTTTTTGATGCAGATCCAGTGTGATGTGTGTGCCAGGTGGTATCACATGCTGTGTGTTGATGAGCCTGACCCCACCAAATTCTACAGCTGTGTGGCTTGCCAGATTTAAGCTTCCCCTACTGTAAATAGGGTGAATAATTGTAAATAGTTTAAATATTTGAATTATTTTGTACATATTTGGAAAGTTACATCAGTTCTTTTTTTATCCTTTACAAAAGAAGAAAAGAATTGTTTCAGAAAGATTAAATCATTTCATGATAAATTAATGTGTCTGTTGTATTTATATCATAATAGGATACACTGCTAAGACAAAAACTGTTTAGTGACAACTGAGAAAGATTGACAAGTTACATGAAAATGTTTAGTTGGTGTAACAGAGGGGTGTCCAATTCTGCTCCGGAAGCACCACTGTCCTGGGCCATAATTAAGCACAAACCCCTAATCAGATTCTGTGACCCTGCTGTATGTCTGCTGCCGTTCAAATCAGACCAAAATGATTTCTACAGTAATAAAAAGAGGACATTAGACATGACCAGAGTGAATTTTGGGAACATTGCAGTCATTCTGGGTGAAATAGAGAGGGGTCACATATTATGATGGCCTTTAAAAAGGCTTTATCAGATTCCGTGACCCTGCTGTATGTCTGCTGCTGTTCACATCAGACCAAAATGATTTCTACTGTAAGAAAAAGAGGAGATTAGGCATGACCAGAGTGAATTTTGGTGCAATATTAATTATAACTGTTATAATTACTGTTAATTTACAAACACACACACACACACACACACACACACACACACACACACACACACACACACACACACACATATATATATATATATATACACACACACACACACACATATGATAGATAGATCTAGATAGATAGATAGATAGATAGATAGATAGATAGATAGATAGATAGATAGATAGATAGATAGATAGATAGATAGATAGATAGATAGATAGATAGATAGATAACAGCGAACCCACTCCAAAGTCCCGATCTGAATCAAATGATTATTCGCAACAAGCGATGGCGCGCTCACGATTACGTGCACGGGTGCCATGCGGGTTCATGTACGAGTATTTTGTACACATTGACCTATGGTCATTGATTTAAACATCGCCGGAGATTAAACATCGTTAAGATGTTGTAAAAAAAAAAAAAAAACTTATTAGATCATTCGGCAAAAATCACACTGCGTTTAAAATCTGACAAGTTTTATGTGATGTGAATAATCAGCCTTTCTAGCTTGTGAAGTGCTGTACAGTCTGTACAGGGAGTCTCCCCATTTACGCTGTTTGCGTAGTTGCTGCACACTGACAACACAGCGCCCTCTATGGTCACAAAATACGATGGTCACAGAATTTGGTGTAACCCCTGTTCAAATGTTACGTGATTGTTCAGAGCGCGCGCTCATTACAGCGCGTAAAATCACCCAGAATTCACGTTAATATAATATAATATATAATATAATATAATATAATATAATATAATATAGCTTTAGAAATGGTAAACGTGGTGTAGAAATAACATTGAAAATAACGTGGATTAAAAATGTTTTTTCGTACACATATGTACATGTATGATGAACAATTTTTAAGTTTATGTTTTTGTATATGAAAATAAATATGTTTTCAAAATATATTTCAATTTATTTAACAGTGCTTTAAATATATGTGAAGATATTACATGTATGGGTGTAATTAATGCGAATTGAATAGGCTATATATAAGGGCTATGGTTTATCTGATGATGTTTTAACTACTGTGATGTATAATGTTTTTATTTATGCACAGTAATTTTAATGTAGTGATTTTTAAAAAATGTTCAGAAATAGCTGTACTAATGCACAGCACAAGCATTTTCAACGAGATATAACCCACTAGAGGGCACTTATTGCTCGATTTCTGCCATAAATCCAAATATACAGTAGGCTATGTTATATTGTTTGCGAATGTAGATGCTTAATAACAAATAATTTAAGTGCAGGTTTTGCAGTGACACAGAACTTAAAATGATTTCTACAATAGGCTATTTCTATACTTGCTTCATTTATGTGGCTATAACAGAGGTATGATGTCCGAAATAAACGTGCTCATGCTAAATTTGGCGTGAATTAGACGGAACAAACAAAGCCCAGTTTTCAATGTCAATTTTTGGACTAAATTTGGATCAAATCAGATGGCCCAAACAAATCCCAATTTTAAACGTCGATGTTTGGGCCAAATTTGGACTAAAATTAGACGGACCAAACAACGACCAATCTTCAACGTCGATTTTTGGGCTAAATTTAGACTTAATTACACGGACCAAACAAGGACCAATTTTCAACGTCGATTTTTGGGCTAAAAGAAGTCCTTGACGGGCCGACTTGATTTAGACCAAAAAACGACGTCTAAATGACGTCTGGTGCTGGGTGGGATAGTTACATTCATTACATTCAATAACTACCATAATCCAACCTCCCTCACTTACCTAAATTCGCAATAACGCAGAACATGAGTTAATACTGTAGGTTTGGAAGAGAGTCTCTCATCCATAACTCACAGTAGGTGGCGGTAATGCTTCAAGAACGCTACCTGTCAATAGAAGAAGAAGAAGCAGCAACAGCAGCAGCAGCCGCCGCCATTTAGACCCTCGTCTGCGCTTTTGACGCTATATTGAAACCAATAACCAGAAAAAAGACCTGTCTCGTTCAGCATGTTAGAAATCATAAAAAATAATTAACTGGTAAATCTTAGTTAGTATAAAAGTTACTGAATCTGGTTATCTCTCTGTTTGTGAGCTCAGGCTCATTGTAGGAGCTCGATCTGGTTTAGGGTGCGGTTCAGAGCTGACGAACACTCAGAGATAAGAGGACTTAAATAACTCTACGAATCACCTATAATCACTCAACTCTACATCACTATGAAGAGCGCACTTATACTCTTTCTATTCCCAGTATTTTTGATCGGTAAGTGGTTGTTTTTCGAACATAGCTGCAACACTTTCAGTTTCGCTTTTCGCAAACCGGAAATGTGCATTTTCTTTATAAGAAGTATACTGAAGTATAATGGTGTAGCAATGAAAAACGTTATTAGAACTCGAAACTGTTATTGGAATATATATATATATATATATATATTCCCCGCTTGGCCCTTGCACATCTGTTTGTAATGCCAATATATACTTTATACATAGTATTTTTGCGGATATATCTGGTGTAGTGCTACAGACTTTTTTTATGGCAATTTCACAGTAAATTTTACAGTAAATTTATAGTAGTATTTTACATTTGTTCTTGTGTAGTTGGTTGTGTTGCTGATCATTTAATGGTTGGTATATAAACAGTTAATTTGCAAAAACAAACTTTTGAAAGAGTTAAAATAATTTTGAATTAAGTGTTTGCTTTTGCAAGATAAGTGTGCAGTTATCATTGTCTGTGTTTTCAGGGTTTGTGTGAAAAGTTATCAAAAAAGGATCCATTTTAGGTTGTGTTTTCAAGCGTGGCTCATTCAATCGTGACCAAGGACCAAAATCATCTGTTTTAAAATAAACAATTTATATATAACTCTTACATTTATTTTTGAATGCTGTAGTTTATTTATTTATTTTTACAAACTAGCAGACAAAAAAATGAGAACATCAACAGACATCTTCAATTAATGTAGACTCAATTTAATGTGAATTTCATCAAGTTGCATGAGTTTTCTTAGGCAGAATTGAATGATCTGAATGTTTCTCTGTGTTTCTGTTTGTTCTCTAGATGTGTTTGGTGCTGACATTGAGGTGTCAGTGACGGTTGGAGATTCTGTCACTTTACAATGTGCTACAAAAATACAGAGCGAAGATGTGATAGAGTGGAGTTTTGGACAAGAAGATATTGCTATGATTAATGAAGGGTCTATTACAATCACAGCATTTGGTGAGAAATTAGGAGAACGAATGCAGCTGGACAAAAAGACTGGAGATCTTAAGATCAAAAACATCAAATCCACAGACTCTGGAAATTATAAACTTGAGATCACCGGGACTGGAAGTACTTTAAAAAAGACATTCAGTGTCCGTGGTGAGTATGTCTGTTTTCTTTTTTCTTTGTTTTCTTTTTAATTGTTAAAGACGCACAATGATACTGTCCAACTGCCATTGTTTTGTTTACAAAGTCTTTCATTTTAAAATGAAACTATCTGATAAGAAAATTGACAAACACACTATTTCATACTTAATGCAAGCTCATCTTTGTTATTATAGGAAAGACAAAAGATAAACTGGAAAAAAAAATGCATTCAGAAACAAAAATGTAATTAAAGTCAGTAATTGCAGCTGTAATTACATGCAGATAGTAGTTTAAGATTCTTAATATAAATAGTGACCAATTTTATTTGTTTTCCATCAACAAAAAAATAAGCAGCTTAATGGCCACAGAGCATATCACTAAGTGACAAATAATTGACAAATAAATTAAATCAACAAGTGACAGTAAAAACAGCAACAGTTTAAATTATCGGTCATTCTGCACTCGTAAAGGGGTCCTATTATGCTTTTTCACTTTTTGAACTTTAGCCAGTGTGTGGTGCGTATGTTTGGGCATGAAAAACATTTGTTACAACACAAAAAGTTACAAATCTCAAAGTCCACTCCAAACGGAGATATTAAGTTTTTTTAAAAATCCCTTTTCAAGAATTACAACGAAATGGCTCATTTGGACTACAGCGTTTGTTTTTCGGAGGCTATTATGTCACAACGTAAATCCCGCCTACTGAAATTTAATTCATTGGTGGGTGGGGGATTCGCCTAACTTTAGCCATGTATTATGGACAGCCGCTTTTGGGATGCTACAGCGAGCCGCAGGTCGGCTCGTTTAAACGCAAGCTTTAACTAAAGGGTCCGCGAACTGCTCCGGTAGCCGTGCTGAAGCCACGCCTTTCACTTGTGTTGTACAGAGGGTATAAACACACACAGATCCGCGGCTGATGTAAACACGAACATTGACTAGTGATCATCCGTGTACGCATCGGCGCCTCGCCGTAGACATGCAGTGTGTGGTAAGAGATTTATTTATCATACAGTGTAGATAGCTTCACTAGCCTTATGGTTTCGGGTTAAACCTTATGGTTTTACCCGAGAAAAGCACATGAAAGTCAACCTACTACGTTGACATGCACACAGTTTTAGTAGGTGGACTTTTACGTGCTTTTCCCAAACCAGGGAAGTGACGTCGACGTGTCGGCATTTGTAGTTTTTGAGACTAGTAGTTCTCGGGTAAAACATGTTTTTAAAACACTCATGGTGGACTTACAAATGTTCCGATGCAGCGTTTTGTGAGTACATAACCTATTTACACTACTGTACAAGTTTGGTAAGATTACGTGCACGTTTAGTGGTGCAATTTACGAGATACATCACATATACCATTCGCTGCTGTAGCAAAAACTCTGATATCTCCATAAATGTTCGACTAAGGTAAAAAAAACTTCGGATGGGGTATTTACATGGGCTTCGGAGTGCATAGCAATGAAGTCAAATCTACTCCGAACCATCCCTTTAAGGGTGGGTTAGGGTGTAGGGGATGGGTCAACAGTGGTAATTACAGACATTAATTACAAATGTAATTACATACAGGTTTTTAAAAAATATATAAGTACAATGTAAAAACATGTATGTACACAATAAGTATGTTGCACTAAATTATTAATTTAAATGTAAGTACATACAGATCTGGCCATTAAAAATGCGTCTATTTTCACGCGGCAGCCTGCAATTCGGCACGCATGGCCACGCGGCGGCCTGGAGGGGCTTTTTAGAGCCCTGCATTTGAGCCCGAGCCCGTCGGGGCCCGACCTTTTTTTCTGCCCCTATAGGGCCGGGCTTCGGGCCAATTTTCACGTCATAACTTGCACACATATCGGGCTTCGGGCCTGCTTTAGAAAAAAAAAACTTAAAAAAAAAAAAGTTTAATGAGATTTAATGCGTGCGTCCCCGTAAGCGCCAGTGATGTCTCGCGCATAGTATGAGCGGAGCGCGGAGTGGAGCGGAGTGATTTTGAATGGAGGAAGGAGCGGATTTTTTTTAAGTCGGAGCGTCATGGTTTTCACTCTCTTCAAGAGCGCTCCACCACCGCTCCATCATGAGTACAATTCATGCCAATGGTCCGTAATATAACTGCATATTAAGCAGGAAATCATATGTTAAACATGTTTAGCTTGATAGAGATGGATCACTCAAATCAGAAATAATGTGATCTGTAGGTAAAATAACTGACGAAAACGTATTATTTTCATTACAAACTTTGCACTGGATAAAGCAGCAATACTCTTTTAATGCAGACAATTATTAGCTGTGGTCGGAACAAATATTGCACACTATGTTTGAAACTCTCCTGTTATTTTATTTTATTATATTTTATGAACAGGACTGTTACATTTCAAACATACTTAATTTTTTTTTTTTTTTTGACGCGGAGCGGTGTTTCTGATATCAGTGAGCGAGGAGTGGAGCTGGATTATTAAATGCAATTGTTGCCGCTCCACTGTGCTCACATACCGCATAGAGATTTTCAGCCACGTGGTAAAGTTGTGTTTTTGAAGTTTTCTATATTATTATTTATTCTTTATATATTTGTTCAATATTCGTTTACTTTACCACTGCGACTTTGTATGTTCCGGTTTTGCGCAGCAGAGCTGCCTGCCTGATAATAAGTAACTTTAAATAAACTTTAAATAAACTTTAAATCTAACATTTTGATATATTGATGTTTGTTTTATATCTGTGAATTGCACTGTAGACTAGTCAAGTGTTGATTTGATATATAGGTTAAATTGAGTAAACTCACTGTGGACCACATACCGCTTGGATATCGATGTCACTTAAAAAACTAACTTACATTTAAAAAACAAAATAAACAAACAAACAAAAAACTCCAAACATTTCTCTAAATTGTTCTGATAAAAAAAACGAAACGAAAAAACATAAACTTTCTATTAAATACGAATCTGGTCTATTTTAATGGCTGTAACAGTATAAGCTGTTTGGCGGAAAAAAAGACGGGCTTCGGGTCTAAATAAATAATTAAAATATCTCCTTACTATTAGACAGTCATGGTATTTACTTCTGCCAGTGTTTTGTGGTAAGCTTTAAACAGGGAACCCTTCCAAGCTGTGCTAAACGTGCGCTCAATGCTGCTGACAGGAGTGTCCGAGCCACTCTTGAAAGTCAAGGTAGCCTGGTCTCGTTATGATGAATAGCACTTGCTTTAGTTGAGTTTAAATTGACGGTCTCAAAGCAAATACAGTTGTAGTGAGGTTGAGGCACTACTGAACTGTAAACAGTGTTTTTTTTTTTTTAACTAAACAAAATCTGCTGTGATAGAAAAATCACTAATGCATTAACATTGATATAATCTGAGAATATCTGAAACATCTTTTGTGCAACAATTTTAAACTTGACATTTTAAGACACTTAGACATAAAGACTCATCATACAAACTTCAACAATGGTGACATTCAGATAAACAGATCACCTCTGAAAATCACAAAACCACCAACTAAAAATCATGCTTTCGATTGCTGCACTCAAAATGCACTGCTGCATGAAGCTTTTTGTGATTGTCACCATTGTTGAGATTCATATGCTGGAGCAAAGGCTGTACTATCACAGGATCACAAGTTTAGACACATTAATAACACGAAACCCTAACAATCAGTGATTAGGTTTTAGATATGATCAGAAAATCAAGATTCTATCATCAATAAGTAGCAAACAACACCACCTAATCTCATCACATTTTGTCTCTGCTTTTTTTGCCACAACAAATGTGTTTTCTAAACCGATTGTTATAGCAGTTAAAAAGTAAAGTAAATTAAAACGTCAAGAATCAATTAAAGTAAAGGCTATTCATCATACTGGACTTCAAACAAAAGGGTTGTTAGTTTAACTCTTTGACTTAATTAATTAGTTATGAAAAAATAACTTGAATAAAATATTTTAACACAGTTAACGTGCTGGTCCCACCCCAAGATTTGTACGTCACCTTGCATTTCATATAGTTGACTGTTGACAAGGATGCAGGGCAACAACTTCATAAATGCAGTTATGCACTAAAATGCAAGATATTGGAGCAAAAAATGCCACTGTATATGTTTTTTCTCTTATTTATATCATATGATGCAATATCACACCATTTCTGATTGAATCCACGTTTTGAACGAATCATGTAAATCAAAGGCCCATTTATAAAGAGCCATTTACTTCTTTCCTGAATGAATCAGCCATTTGAACAAATCATAAAGGCATTTATCGCCACCTGCTGGCAGATTTAGTTTCTTATTTAGAGTATCATTTCATAAAAAAAGAAGAATGAAAACATTAAAGGGACAGTTCATCCAAAAAAAAAAAAAACATTAAACAAGAAAAGAAACATAAGACTGTTGGTAACAAAGCTGTTTCGGTTATCAATGACTTTCATTGTACTGTATGAACAAAATGTACTGAGATGTTTCTCAAATTATCGTCTTTTATGTTCCATAGTTTATGTTCAGCTGTTATAGCCTAAATGTTTGTGTAATTAATTTTTGTTGAATTAAATAAAATATTTCTTTCTAAAGATACTATTTGCAATCTCTACTTACTTTCTCATTTAACATAAAAGCTAACATAACATAGCTTTAATTAATCTGTTGTGGGTATTTTCACAGTTAAATTAATTTTGCGATGAATTAATCGAAACGTGATTAATTAGATTAAATAGTTTAATCATCTGACAGTGCTAGTTCAGTTTTTTTTTTTTTTTTTTTAAATCAACATAGAGCTCAACCTCTGTTAATTCTCAGTAACAACTGTTGTATACTTGTAAAAGAAATAAAGGCTACTGCGGCTGCTGTTAGTGGTTGCCTTTGTTGCATAACATGTTTGTTATTTTGGGGAGGAAAAAGGGGAGGGCTGAGTTTGTTTGGGTGTCAGTTTCAAATATACAGTGTTTCTTAGTAATCCTTTCATCACTTGTTTTCCTATCACATTGGACAAAAGCATCTGCGAAATTAAATGTAAATAAGTAAATGTGAATGTGCATTCGCTAAACTCAGATGTTATGTCACTGACTTGGCTTTATTATGTTGTTTGTTATCACTTTATCCAGAAAGTCTTGACATGTGGTTTTGTACCAGTGAAGATCTGAATAGTTGCAGTATGAGTCTTAGTAACTGTTCCTGTTTCTTTTCCAGTTGTGCAGGCAGATGAATTGAAGTCATTGTCACTGATGGAGACGGATGTTGTCACTCTAAACGCTGATGTTCCTGATATACAGAGATATGATAAGATACAGTGGAGGCATCAACAATCTCCTGTGGCTGAACTCAATAGAATAACTGGAAAAGTCTCTACATATGATGGTCCTAATGGAATATTCAAAGACAGACTTAAGTTGGATAATCAAACTGGATCTCTGACCATCAATATCAAAACCACACACTCTGGACTTTATGAAGTTGATGTCAGCAGCAGTGGCAAACACACTGTACACAAGTCATTCACTTTAACTGTCAGAGGTGAGTTTATCAAGTCTTTCAGTGTAATAAGAACATATTTAATCAGCACTGTGTGAATCTTTAGATCAGCGGTTCTTAATTCTCGGTCTTGTGATCCCCCCACTCTTGACATTTTGGATATTTTTTTTAAAGCTTCAGAGTTTTGTTCCATTCAATTGTGAGTGCCCTGCAAAGTGCACATCACAGGATATTCTGCCATGATTCCAGTTTGAAAGCGTATATGGCTGCGTTTACACTTGGCATTAACATGCAACCTCTATCTGGATGTTGTCCACATACACATTGAAAAGACAATTGTAAATGTGCATCTATGTTCAGTGTAATGTAAACGCAATCCAGCCATCATGTCTGCATTCGCAGGTTGATGTAATGCAAAACGTCGCTCTCCCTCTCCCAAACTGTCAGAAGAGGAGCGCTAGTGAGCCTCATACATTTATTTTCATTTGTTAAATGTCCCATGACTGAAAATGGTTATTTATTGAGAGTGCACTGTGTGGCGCTGCAGTCATCGAAAGTTTAACTAAGGCAGTGATGTGTATTTTATAGGCATTTAGTGGGCAGTCCTTAAATGTGTTGACCTTACACAGCCTTAGAAGTGACCACTTAATCAAAACATCTAAAGACAATACAGGAAATCAACCCCCGACTGTGAGTTTTAGCAAACTTATTTCCCAAAGTTAACAGTGCCCAAATGGTTTAAGCTGCACCTGGCCACGAGAACTAAAGAGGTGTAAAAATTCACATAGTTAACTTTCAGTCAAAAGATCAGAGACCAGCAGAACCCTCACACTAGAAACTATATTGAATTTAATCAGTAAACAGATGTCACTATGTTCACATCAAATGGCCAATACAATGTAGACCACCTTAGTTATTCACATGATGTTGCATCAGGATGTAGGATCTGTAGATTTAAGACTCTTAAAGATTCTTAAATTTGTAATCCTAGGTGTAACAGTTCAAATTGTGCTGTGTTTAGGGAAAAAAGGACTATACTGTCAAATAAAAATGAAGAGAATAAGAACAAATAATCCAACTACAAGCAACAGCACAAATAAATACAATAGACAGGGTTTCATATCATAGTTAAAGGAACACTCCACTTTTTTTGGAAATAGGCTCATTCTCCAACTCCCCCCGAGTTAATAAATTGAGTTTTACCGTTTTGAAATTAATTCGGTCATTCTCCTGTTCTGCCATATTACGGCAGCAAACTTCCTTGACTTTTACGCCGGAATGGGAGTGTAGTTCCTTATCCTATCAGCATAGAAAACCGCAGCTTTACATTTCCGCTGGTCATTTTTGAACACGATGCTATTGTTCTAATAGGATTCAATGATCTATGCTAAGCTATGCTAAAAGTGTTATCGCCAGAACCGGAAAACATCTGAATGGATTTCAAAACGCTAAAACTAAACTTATGAACTCGGGGGGGAGTTGGAGAATGAGCCTATTTCCAAAAAAAGTGGAGTGTTCCTTTAATATCCCATGAAGAGTGCCGTTTCTTCTCCAAAAGGCTGCATTTTTACAAATGAGATATTGATTTTTTACAACAGTTCAATAAACAAGAAGTTACTAAAGAGACTTTTGTTTTCCTGTTTTTGTTCTTTCACCCACAACAATAATCATTCCAAACACAGCCACAGCACTTGTTTGCGTCTCTGAGCAACAGGACGGCGTTTCCAAATATAAGAATTTGATTTGAAAAAAAACATTTTTATTTTTTTTTAGAAAAAAAAGGCTTAAAGGTGAAATGCCTATAAAACTGATTGGAAAATATTCATTTCTATCACTGCTGTGAACTGACAACAAAGAATTTGAAGAATTAAAGTCAGCTGTCCACGGCAGTCGTTAAGATTCTTGTTATTAAATTTATATAATAATTTATTGATAATAATTGTTTAGAATATTGTTATTAATACTTTTGACTGTAAATTATGCTTTGTACAATAATTTTACAGTTTAATATGGTACTATAGACATTGCCATACCCCGCTCATATGGTATTAATTTTATTTGTGCAAGTCTTAAAAGGGTCTTAAAAAGTCTTGAAGTTAAGCTTAAAAATACTGCAAAAACCCTGAATAAGTTAGGTCTAACAGAGGTTTAACCAAAAATAGTTTTTTTTTTTTTTTTTGTTAGGTCTAACAATTTTTTGGTACAGAAATTGAATCAAATGTAAAGTAACAACCCTTACTAAAGTTACAAAAGCTATTCAGTCAAGAGCAGTGAGGTATGTCCTTGTCTTTTTATTGTTTGATAAACATTAATAAAGTGTTCTCACTTTAAGACAATGCATGGATCCAGTACACTGATACTGTATGTTCAACTGTGTGCTGTTTAGGTCTCACCTGCGCACATGATGTGGTCATATTCCAGCATATATCACTTGCATTGAACAAAGTTTTTTTGTGCATCACTGTTGTTGTAATGTATTTGGAAGCCAGAATGCATAGCCATCGATAGAAACATACATTAGCGGAAAGTCTGTTTTACGTGTTATTTTAAAAAACTTTATTGCTGCAAGCACCAGGATTAAGAACCACTGATTTAGAATAACACCGAATTAAGTTGCTGTTACTAATCTTTCTGTATGCATCTAGCTATGTAACTTTTGACATTTTGTGTTTGTGTGTATTACTAATGAAAGACTGCAAAAAATCTAGTCTGTATCTCTACATGGTTTATCCTATAGCGATAAAACTCAGTGTTGCCAGATTGGAAATATCCAAGTATTGTACCAGAAGCTCAAAATTATTTGGGAGAAAATTATCGTGTTTTAGTCAAACGTTCAAAATAGAGCTATTTATCTAGATGTTACAGCTATTTATCCTTTTCAGCACTCATTTTCTATACTTTATTGCTAAACTAATGACCTCAGTTTTGAAACAACTGACCAACTGACTAAGTGTGGCCGGAACGTTAACTTGTGCTCGTGAGAGAGAGAGAGAGCTATTCTCTACGATGATTGGTCTAGAAGACGTAAGATTGCATGAAAGACATGCGTAATGCCACGTTCACGTCTCCTCACAATCATGAAGGTAGACGTAGGATCCACACAGCTAGATCTTTGAGAATAGAAGCTCTATAATTAGAGGTCGACCGATGTATCGGTTTTGCCGATTAATCGGCACCGATAGTTGATTGGCCGACCTATCGGTTATCGGCAAAAATCCTTGCCGATAGTTTTTCCGGGTTGCGTTCTTTGCTGAAGCGGCTCAGCTCCGCTCCACTCCGCTGTCATAGAGTATGAGAGGTTAAGCCCCAGACCAATGTTTAATCTCAGGATTGTTACCATATATTTGTATTGATTTATATCCAGCTGGTCATATTCTTAGCCAGCAAAGTTGCAGATTTAAAGAAGTGATGTGAGAAAGCAAACTGTGTTCATTCAGCCGACAGAATCCTGCCGAGTCACAGCGCGCCATAGTTTTACATTACAGATCTGTCCCAAATCATTGTTAATGTTGATAAAGACTTGACTCTGGGCTGGAAGATTGAGTATTGTGCATTTAAGAAATTTTTTTTTTTATTTCTGTAGCTCTAATAATGTCTGTATGCTTCATATAGAGCTATAATTTATGTTTTAGCCTTTTCGTCAGGCAGCTGAAGCATGGTAGTTACGCACTTTATTTTACAATGCCATTTTCCTGTTCTTATTTTATTTTAATAACTGATCAACAAAAATATCTATTAAAAATTAAGATAAAAATTATACAAAACGAAATTCTTTTAAGAAGGGATTTTCTACAAATAAAAACATACGAAGTGGTCAAAAATTGTGTCTGACCCTCTCCAATTCTCCCGGCGTATTGCCGTCCAATTCATACCACGTCCTTTATGACATTTACAAATTACACAAACTTCTTTCGTAATTAACATATTAAACTGAAAAAAAAAAACAAATAATATTTAAACAAATGTATAACAGAAAAGAAATTGTTTCTGAAATGGCTGCAATTAACGATATAGATCGCACTTTCTCTTTCCGTTCGATCTGTTCTTTAATCTAACCTTTGCCGCTTTTTTTTTTATCATTCTTGAAGTAAACATTTGCCCGTTTGGTGATTAAATAAACTGTTTTAGATTTCTGCTTTAACTACACAACGTGTCCTGTGTGTGTTTGATACCTGCAAGTTATCCGTTAACCCAGCGCTGCACGTTTGTCCGGCCGGTTTCATTAAGGGTGGGTAAAAAAAAAAGGATTCTCCGATGCATCGCAATCCTCTCTTCAATGAGCGTGTGTTTTTCCCGCATATGGCACATGTGCGCGCTAGAGACGCGGCGGGCTTCATTGCACAGGATTTGCACTGTGAGCTACATGTGCATTGTTTGACATTGTTCAACCGCAGTTTTTTACTTTACATTTGCCTTCATTTCTGCCGTTTGTAATGCAGTACTATTAGATGCACAAAACTCGCGCACTGACAGACTTTCACTTATGCTTTGGGTTTGTTCGTCCTAAAAAGCTCGATTGTGGATGCGGTTAAATGCACTTGCATTTTCGAATACTTTTATACGAAACTGATGTACAGTACACACAGTCAGTTATGTTTTCAGAGCAGGACAAAAAATCTGATATATCGAAATAGATCTGTGCATTCGTTTTAATGCAGCCTGTTAAAGAAGCTACTGTCTACGATCTCATCAGCAATAATCAAATGATAAAGAAAAAAGAACACTTATTTTAAATAAGTAATTGTTTAAAAAAAGTAGCCTGCTTATATAATGGAAAAATCAATTTGATGTAAAATGTAAATGAAAATGTAGCCATACAGTAATATTGAAAACTGAGAATGTGATGCATGGTTATATTTAGTTGATATTGAAAATCGTAATTAAATTGAATCTTAATTTTAAGATGGCAGTAGGCCTACTGACATACAGAGATTCCAAATATCCACAAAAGGCATAAAACCTGCAATTTTACATATTGTTAAAATGTTTATTTTGTTAACATTAATGAACTATGAAATAACTTTAATGATCAATATATAATAATTATTAATATTTTTATTCATTTACAAAGCATGGTTTAGTATTTTTTTTTAAATAGTACAGCACTATTTTAGTTGCCGTTCAGTATCCATTTTCAAAAACTATCGGTTAATTAATCGGTATCGGCCAGTGTGGTCCAACCTAGCTATCGGTATCGGTAAAAACCAATATCGGTCGACCTCTATCTATAATTACAACGACCATGGTGTCACAAAATTCTGAAATTATCGTACATTATGGTATTATTGATCGTACATCGTACAGAGGTCAAAATTATGGTACAAATACGATAATTATCATATGTCTGGCAACACTGATGAAACTTGATACCTTCATCACAAGCCTGAGAGTACTTTCACAATTTTGGTACAGTGCCACCTACTGGTCAAGAGATATAGCCATCTTTGCTTATAACTTCTGAAGAAGAAAAAAAATAATAACATCTGCTTCACATGAGTTGAATGATGCCCAGTTTTAACATGTTGGCCATTTTGAGCATGGCCACTTGGAGTTTTGTAATAAAGTGCTGTATTTTACAAATTAATTGGTATATTTTTACAGGAGTCATAAGCTATTTTATTTTCAAACATCATTATTTTGTGTATTGGCCAGATGTAATAGAATGTGATAGTATGTTTTAATGTCCAAAAACACTGCTAGAGGACAGTTTTAAGTATGATCTGAGTAGCTGTTCCTAACTGTTCTTTATGTGTTTGTTGTTGTGACAGATAAAATGAAGTCCGTTTTTGTGGAGGAGAGAGGTCGTCTCATTCTACACACTGATCTTACTGAAGTATATAAAGATGATGTGATACAGTGGAGACACGGAGACACTTGTATAGCTGCAATCCAAACCGTAAAAAATGATTCTACATGTGATGTTGATGCTACGGGATTCAAAGACAGACTGAAGCTGGATCCTCAGACTGGATCTCTGACCTTGACGGACATCAGAGCCACAGACTCTGGAGTTTATAAACTGAACATCAGCAACAGAAAACGCACCATAAACAAGAGATTCAATGTTGTTGTCATCAGTGAGTAGTGTTTTTGTTTATTTATTTATATATATATATATTATTTATTATCATTAATAGTACCTCAAATGTTCATATTTTAGGTTTCTTTAATAAATTGGTATAATTAATTACATTCAAATTACTGAATTTGTCTTCTTTTTTTTTTACGATTTTATTATCACTTCCCTACTAAAATTAGGCTATTGAAGTAAGTTGAAAGGCACTAATATGTTTATAATGTCTGTTGGGTTCCTGCCAATATATCAAGCAGAGCCAATGACATCTGTAGTAAATGCTTTGAGACAACTGATTTAAAAAAGTTTACTGCATAACTGCTTGTAATAATATTGCTCAAATTAGTTTCTCTCTGCAGAACATGAGCTGACGTTATAGATCAGACACATTCACATTCATTTTAAACTACTGATACAATTACAAGATTAAGGTATCAAAACTGTTAATGTTTAATTTCCTCATGTGTTTGTTGATGCAGTCATGTTGGTGTCAGTGGAGGGACGTTCTGTTCATCTAGACACTGGTATTGAAATACTGAGAGTTGATGAGATACTGTGGAAGTTTGAAGATAAAGTCATCCCCACTGCTCACTTAACCTGTTAACAGTTGCCCCACTAGTTGAGCTTAAACCCTAAAATTACATACCCTAACTAAAACGGTCACAGTTTTTGAACCCTTTGGACTAGAGGTATGACTGGGACCTCTTTTGAAAGATGAGAGTTGTGGGTTTGTTAAACAAGAACAGGTATCAATTATGCGAATATAGACAAACAGTGGGAGATACTTAAATATTTTGGAAAGTCATTAACAATTTATATGAATAAAATACATTTAGGAATAAATACAGGACACTGTACCATAGCAACTCAAAAAACAAAATGAAATTAGAGCTGCAAATCTGAACAAGTTCTAAATTTAAATTTAGAGAAGCAGCCACTTAAAATAAGGTTCCCTTAAGGTTTTGTTTTTAAGGATGTGTTATTAACTCTTGAAGACTCCAAAATAGAGATGGGGTCCCTCCCACCAGCAGTAATGAATGAAAATGTATTGTGCACTTACTACTAATTCCGTCCCTGTCTCCTCCTCATAACTGATTTAACAGTATTGAATGTGATGATTTATCATTGCATTTGATGCATTTGTTGTATTAATGAACAACATTATATATGCTATATAATGTATGTAGGGATTCTATTATTGCTTTTTTTTATTGCAGAAAAAAATATTTAGCAAATGAACGTGGAGGAAAAACTAAATTTAAGGGTAAGAACAGGTAGAAATTGCTCTTTTACACAGCAATTGCACATTACCACTTTTTTACAGTAAATGCTTATCGTAAAACTTTGCATGCTCCGTTCATAGTCTGGGTTCTTTTGCAGAGTTTATTTTGATACCAGTGTATAGTTAATGCATTAGCCTTGTTCAGCATAAAAAATATCCACTCTAGTTATGGTGCCGTTGTTTTAGAAGTAGGCCTATATCATTTATAACAAGTGAAACGAAAGAGAAAATGTATTGTTTCCTGGTTGTTGTTTTAAGACACGTTAAGAGTTTTCACACATTTTTTTTTTACTCCACTGAACTACCTTTGCACTCGCCTCTTGCGTCTTTAGCAATTTTTAAGCATGGCACAGCTCTCAAGTCAAAAGAAGTAAAAAAAAAAAAAAAAACGTGCATTTTTCCAAATTCCACTGTCGCGTCTTAATTTATTTATTTATTCATTTTATTTTCACGTTCAGAGTGATTTTTGAATGTTCATGATATCTATTATCATTTCTTACATCGGGTGCTTTCTAATACAATACGACCGCGTACTTCAGACTTCTAATCATGGCATATTTGTCCAAATTAAATAAGATTTTGATAGTAAAAGCATGCCGTAAATGTAAACTAACAAACATCGGTCTCGAGCAACTTAAGGGATTAAACGACCCTGTTAACAAGAAATGGAGCAACATTCATCTGAATGATCATAACGGAGACCTCATCATCAGAAACATCAGAAAAGTGCAGTTTGGGAATTATCAAGTCGAGACCAAAAACGGAAATACTTTGAAGCAGTTCCATATTAGTGGTGAGTAGCCTTGGTCGCATTTTTTAAATGATTATTTATTATCTATTATACAGTTAGCATGCTGACTGATTAGGCTACTCTAGTCAACGGATCTGTTTGAAATTGTGTAAATACCACAAATAAATAAATAGAACAAATATACTATTTAAACGTTGTTTAAGTTTGTAGGTGTCCAAAAACAGAAACTGAATGATCAAATGTAAAATATCATTGCATAGTCTTCAAAGTATAAATTAAATATAAATAACTCGTTTCATTTTATTGGATTAACATTAAGGACACCGACAGCAGCTAGTAAATTAGGTGCAGCCACTTTAAGAGATAATGCATCCAATTTAATGACGCATATAGCATTGCCATTGCACAGTCACAGAGTTTTGAACTTTTTGAAAATGTAAAGTTTTAGGCAGAAGAAAAGTCCTCACATGTAGGCCTACTGTTAATATAAAGGAATTTTCTGTGTTTTACATGTGCATTTTAAATTATTCAGTACATTATTTTTAGGTTTGCAGGGTTACAACACACAATGACCTGGGAGAAAATTACCATTACCTTTTTTTTCTACATTTTTTTTTCTTACAGTGTTACATTGATCAACAATTATTATTGAACATTTGCATCTAGCAATTTAATTCACATGTGTACTGCAAGTCATCTTTGTTCAGCTCTTCAGGCTAATTTGCTGCTTGAATGTATTGGCAGTAGCAAGTCTTAGTAGTTGCTCTGCCACAGCAGCATAGCAGATTTACTCCAAGAGCAAATATAGTGCCGCCCACTAATATTGGCCCCCTTGGTAAATATGAACAAAGGCTGTAAAAATCTGCATTTTTTTTGTTTTATTTTTAATCTTTCATTCAAACAATTAACAAAATTCTAAACTTTCATTGAAGTAAAACAATTGAAAGTGGGGGGAAGCTCACATGAACAAATGTTTTTTCTCCAATGCATGTGCACACCTTCTGATTACATAACTATAGGGTGATAACCAAGGCTGTACAGTGCAGCATATGTGTCAAATGTATGAAAAAAAACAGTCTGTGCAGTCAAATTTATCACTGCGGTCAGGCCAGCCTCCACTTTAAAAAACACGGTCATTCTAAAAATTAGAGGCAGAGAAGGTTTACTGTCAATCTGAACTAAAAGTGGTATGTGCAAACACGGAGTTTCCTTTTTTAGACCTATCTGAAATCAGAGGCAGAGAAGGTAGAATATGAGTTTTGAGAGGGTTTTTATTTTGTAATGCTACATCAGAAAGACCTGACATTGGCTGAGTGACACACTGGGGTAGTGGACTGTTAATATGAATTGAAAATAGGTTGTGCAAGCACAGAGTTTGCTTTTAAGAGCTATCTGAAATCAGATGCAGAGAAGGTAGAATATGATTTTTTAGGGCTTTTATTTTGTAATGCTACACCAGAAAGACCTGACATTGGCTGAGGGACACACTTGGGTAGTTTACTGGCAGCCTGAATGGAAATTAGTCTGTGCAAACAGAGTTTCCTTTTTACAGCTATCCAAAATCAGAGACAAAATTGGTGATATATGAGTTTTTGTATGACTTTTATTTTGTAATGCTACATCAGAGTCCCAAAGCTGGCTGAATTTAATAGAATTGAACAGGGAGTTTGCTTTTTAGAGCTATCTGAAATCAGATGCAGAGAAGGTATCATATGAGTTTTTGGAGGCCTTTATTTTGTAATGCTGTATCAGATAGTCCTCACATTGGCTGATTGACACAAAATGATAAGGGCTGTGAATATGAATTGAACATAGTCTGTAGAAACAGGGAGCTTCCTTTTTTTAGAGCTATCCAAAAGCAGAGACAAACTAAGTCATACATGAGTGACTCACTGGGGTAGTTTGCTGTCAATTTCAATTGAAATTCGTCTGTGCTTACAAGGGTTTTCCTTTTTAGAGCTATCTAAAAAATCAAAGACAAAATTGGTCATATATGAGATTGTAGAGGGCATTTATTCAGTAATAGGACATCAGACATTCCTGACATGAATTTACAGATCAAATGGTTATTTGAAAGTTTATGAAAGGATTTAACATTGTTATTTCTCATCAGACAGTTACTTTATATTATTTGGAAATTCTACTTTTTTTTTTTTTTTTTTTTTTTTTTTTTTACCATTACTCAACAGTTGAAGTCATTTTCATGTTATCAGGCCACTTTGTAAACATTTGTTTTTTCATGTCATTCTTTAATTCATTATTGATGGAAACTTATTTAATAAATGAAAGCCAAAGATCGCTTTTCCTCTGGTCTGGGGTTTTACACACTATTACCGTAAGGCGTAGTATATGCGTGCAACAAAAAATAGTGTGGTGGCTACCATGTTTTTCTTTAAGTGGAGGCTAAAAGGTTATTTCAAATACTCAACTGATGTTATTAAATAAATTTGGAGCAAAAACATCATTAAAATGTTCTCTTTAAACAACGGGTTTGTAAACCAACTCAAAACCATGCAAAATCCATGCACGCATTCTACTGAGGTTAATTTACTGCGGTCAGGCCAGCCTCCCATTTGAGTTTGTGTCAACGAATGAATTAAAAAATGACAGAAAACAAACAAACAAATGAATTTTTACAAAATGGTCTGATAACATGAAAAGACTACTGACCTTCATTTTTAAAATATAAATTGAGTCATTTAAATCATTTAATATATATTAAGTATATATAGCCTTTTAAAAACCTTATATTTAAAACATAACTCTCATAACATTGTTATTATGAAAGGCATTATTGCCAGCTCTGAATCTTGTAAATCTGTGAATATTCCTTAATGCCAGATTTGTATTCTTCTGTGCTGTGCAAAGGTGAATTGTTGTTGCTGATTTCATTTGACTGGTAACTTATTCTTCATGATTGTATTCATGTTATTTAAATGTAGTAGTTTTTTTGTTTTTGTTTTAATAAATCAAAAAATTTTATTGTCACGAAAGATACACAAAGAGACATACATTTAACAAAAAATTCGCAAACATTTCTTAGAATAACATGACTGTAAATATGAACACAAGATTGAATGTAACATATAACACAAGATTGAATGTAACATATAATAATGTAACACATATTTAAAAAAAAAAAACTTTATTAATGCCGAAAAATACATTCATTTATCCAGTTTATGCTGAGATAATTTTCATACCCCTTCGCTTGATGTGTGGTCCCAAAATAATCTTTTTGAAGGGCTATCTGGCCCCTACTGTTATGCCATTTTGCGAATGAGGAGCCAGAGGAAAGTGAGTGGAGCCAGGAATACCAAAATAATACATAGGTCTACAAAAGAACACAAATCCAGGGATTGAAACAACACGATGGAATGTTAAGACAGGACAAACTTAAAACTGGAAACAAAAGACTATTTAAAGAGAAGTAAAGGGGAGTGGCAACTAAACAAGACAGGTGTACACAATCAAGGAAATTAGGGGGAAGTACAAATATGTGCATAAGGGAAAACCAAAGCAAACTGAACAAAAGGGGGAGACACAGGAATAAATCAAACCAATAGAACCACTGGGGGGAAAAACTCTAGGAAACACAGAAAACAGACTAAAACAATGTAAGAATCCTCACATTAACCCAACCCCCCCCCCCCCCCCCCTTCCGAAAAGGCGTGATCGAGGAGCTCTGGAGAAGCGGGCTCTGGAGGAAGCACTGAAGGCCATAGGGGGTCAGGGATCTCAGGAGGCCATGGCAGATTGGCAGTTCAGAGGTCCATGGTGGATCGAGGATCTCTAAAGGAGCGGGTTCTGGAGGGAGCTCTTGAGGAGCGGGCTCTGGAGGAAGCTCTGGGCGAGCAGGCTCTGGACTGCGCTTTGGGTGAGCAGGCTCTGGATGGCGCTTTGGTTGAGCGGCCTCTATATGCGCGGTCACTTGAGGGCGCTCTGGAGGCGTGGACACTTGAGGGTGCTCTGGCGAGGCCACCATCTTGGTCGAAGACTTGGAGGCCGATAGTACGGGGCGCAGGGTGGCGGCTGGCGGGCTTGAGCGTTGGGCAGCAGCCGGCAAACAAGAGCACAGAGAGGGCTTAAGCGCTGGGCAGTGATCACCGGTTTTGAGCATGGGGAGGAGGCTGACCGCATCGGGCTTAGGACAGTGGTGACACTTTTGGAGGATGACAGAGGATTTGGGACTGGGCAGGTGGTTCGAGCCATTGTGATGGTATGTGGGGATTCACGGCTTATGGTAGGCCGGCGCGAAGTGGCCGCTTTCAGAGGGGGCTGGAAGATGAGGCCCATAATTTTTCTTAACTTTAACCTCGAAATCTGATCCATTTAAATAAAGAATGAGATTGACAAGCTTGATCAAGGGAAAATTGCATGTGGAAGATCGCATCGTATTATCTCATCAACCAGCCCAAAAAGAAACACAGCGCCAAGAGAGGTGTCGCGCCAGCCCACCTAATGGGAAAGCTCGAGGAAATCCTCCACATATCACTCCAACTCCCGATCGTCCTGCTGCAGTCTCCACAACTTCTCCTCAGCCCGGTTCATCTTGTTATCTTGGTCCGGTCTTCTGTCACGCCGTGTAGGGAATGTGGAGCCAGAGGAAAATGAATGGAGCCAGGAATACAAAATTAATATGTATTTATTAAACAAAAGAACATAAGTCTGCAAAAGAACATAAATCCAGATATTGAAACAACACGATGGAACGTTAAGACTGGACAAACTAAAAATTGGGAACAAAAGACTATTTAAAGAGGGGGGGGGGGGGGGGTACAAATATGGGCATAAGGGAAACCCATAGCAAACTGAACAAAAGGGGGAGTCACAGGAATAAACCAAAACAAAATAACCACAGGGGAGGAAAATGCTAGGAAACACAGAAAACAGACTAAAACAGTCTAAGAATCCTGACACCTACCCCTCCAACCAAAAGAAAATCGAGATTTGGGATTGGGATTAATGTTCTAAAACAACAATCTGGGAAAATAAACTTTCTCTCACATTTCACTTGTCTTAAACACTGTACTTCAAAGACAACAGCATTATAATTGATTTGGATATTTTTACACTTACCATAACTTATGCGTTAAGGCAGTGATATTAAAAGATCTCTGTAAAAAGTGCAACGTGAAATTGTTATCTTAAAGAACTCTTTCTACTTGTTCTTTCCTTACACAAATTATGGTTAGTGTAACCATGGTTAAGGAGATTTGAAACGAAAGGATTATTATCTTTTCTTAGACACCAGTTTAATTAAAATCACAAACATCAGTATGTATTTAACAAATATCAGGCTATAATGTGAATTTTTACAGTGTGTGTTATAGATCAGACACATATTCACACTAATGTCTGTCTCTCTTTATCATTACAGTTTCAGATTACTCTTATATAGTTATATAGTGTTATATAGGAACAAAAGAGCTTTGCAATAGTCCAGCCTGGAGAGAACACGAGCTTGAACAATGAGTTGTGAAGCATATTCCGAAAGAAAGGGCCTGATCTTCCTAATGTTGAATTAGGCAAATCTGCAGGATTTGTTTTTGAAGGAGTTATGGTTGATGTGCCTAATTGGATGGTGAAATTGTGATGAAACAATGGTTTGGTGGAACCACAAGCAGTTCTGTTTTGGCAAGGTTGAGTTGAAGATGATGGTCCTTCATCCAATAAGAAATGTGTGTTAGACGAGCTGACCATCTGAGCAGCTATTGTCAAATCATCAGGATGGAATGAGAGGTAGAGTTGAGTGTCATCAGCATAGCAGTGATATGAAAAGCCTCTGATGACAGAACCTAGTGATGCCATGTAGACAGAGAAGATAAGTGGTCCAAGAACTGAGCCCCTGACGTACTTCAGTAGCTAGATGTTGTGACTTGGATGCAACTTGTTTCAATGTAGAGGAAAAAAACACCTGTGTAAAGGGATGTGTTGATGTGAGTGAGTGTTGGTACAGCTGCAGGAGAAATAGCTTGAAGGAAATGAGAAGGAATAGGATGAAGTGGACAAGCAGTAGGACGATTAGAAAGGATGAGTTTGGAGACTTCTACTTCAGATAGTGAAGAGAAGGAAGTGAATGTTTGCAGGTAAGATGTGCTTGGTAGATTGTGGTATGGAAAATTGTGCACTGATGGTTTTGATTTTATTATTAAATAATGTGGCAAAGTTGTCAGCTGTTAGAGTTGATGAAGGTGAGTTAAGGTGCGTTCACACCGGACGCGAATGAAGCGGCAAGCGCGAGTGATTTACATGTTAAGTCAATGCAAAGACCCGAATAGCCATCCTGCGGCGTGAAACGCGCGAATGAGGCGGCGCGCATTGAGTGTTTCAAGCGATTGCCGCGCCATTCGCGTGAATCGCGCGAGTTCAAAATCTGAACTTTGGCGAAAATCCGCGCCGCGGTAACCAATCAGGTGCTTGCTCTAGTAGTGACGGAGGCAGAAATCCGAAACAACAATGGCGGACAAAATCACCGTTGCTGTCTGTGGTTCCTCGGAGCTGTACGATACATCTTTGGACTTTTGTAGAAACAGGAATAAAAGGGATCTTGCTAGGAATAAAGTGAGTGAAGAGGTCGGACAATCTGGTTAGTTTTAAAAAACGCTCTTTACTCAATTTGACCTACATATACATACATATTGAGACTACAAGCAAGCTAAAGCTGGCAAATTGAGCTCATTCACCTATTTTACAACTACTTTCCCGCTGACGAGTGGCAGAAGCCCCTCCCTTGACGCGAATTCGCGTCTGTTGTGAAGAAAATGTCACGCGCGAATGACGCGAATAAACTCAAATGTTCAATCGTTCAACTACGCGCGAATAGCGCGTTTTTTCCGCGCAAGTCGCGTCCGGTGTGAACGCACCATTAGGAAGAGGACAAAGGATGGGTGAAAATGAGCAGTACGGTCCCACATATGGGATTCTAATTTCTGTGCCCCTGGGAGTACAGTCCTACATATGGGATTTAGAACGTTCGCTGACGTCATGCAACTACCAAATTCAAACTGCACTTTCGGGCCTTGGCTGCCACTGAGCCAGAGATGAACGAGCTGTGCGTTTGTCATATAATCACAACTATACAATGTTTTTAATCCCATAACGCTTATTTTAGGTTTCAGACATTTAAATGCACATAAGAGCAATTAAAACAAGACATTTAGAGTTGGTAAAATACACACACATATGTCATATCACATACACATAGTATAAGTAACTAAAAAGTTCACTCTATTCCTCTTCCAGTTCATGCAGTTCCACTTGCATGTATTTCGGAAAAAAATTAAGTGCTGTAAATCCGGCTGACCGGACTTTCTAAACAGCAGCGTGAACAAACAGGGCGGTGCCCATTTCACATTATATATCACAATCCAGATCATTTATATAGGGTTTGGGTTTTAAATGACAAAACACACTAATGCACACACATTTGTGAATCGGAATATCAGACCATGACATGACAGTTCATGACATGGTAAGCAAATGCGTGAATATTTTGAATAAAAAAGGAAAAACTAAATAAAAGTGATCTATCTGTCATACAGTGTTATTAGGTGTGTTCGTCTTAAACGCAGCACTCACAGATTGAACAAATTCTGACTTGAAGCACTGCATCCGGTTAAGAATTTTGTCCGACTTGAGACGGCGCCAATGGCATGTGACTGTCACGAGTTGCATCAAAGTGCCGCGATAGCGATTCGAGACCAGCTGTTTCACGACTGGCCAGATTCACCGCATGACAAAGATCTGTGTTTCGAGTATATTCTAACCTTATTCTAACAGAGTATATTCTAAAGGTTTACCAAAGTTTGACTCCAAGAAAGGCCCCATTTTCAAAATGGCTTCCATCAGGTCCTTAAAATGACCATTACTCTTTTGTATTCCTCCTAGACCAGGAATAGTGGTGCCTGATACATATTTTGGCCATGTAATATTTTAATTAGCATATTTGCAAGATAGATAGAGGTGCATCTCAATAAATTAAATGTCTTGGAAAAGTTCATTTATTTCAGTAATTCAACTCAAATTGTGAAACTTGTGTATTAAATAAATTCAATACACACAGAATGAAGTTGTTTAAGTCTTTAGTTCTTTTAATTGTGATGATTTGTCTTACATTTAACAAAAACCCACCAATTCACTATGTCAGCAAATTGGAATATGGTGACTTTCCAATCAGCTAATCAACTCAAAACACCTGCAAAAGTTTCCTGAGCCTTCAAAATAGCCTCTCAGTTTGGTTCACTAAGCTACAAAATCATGGGGAAGACTGCTGATCTGACAGTTGTCCAGAAGACAATTATTGACACCCTTCACAAGGAGGGTAAGCCACAAACATTCATTGCCAAAGAAGCTGGCTGTTCACAGAGTGCTGTATCCAAGCATGTTAACAGATAGTTGAGTGGAAGGAAAAAGTGTGGAAGAAAAAGATTTACAACCAACCAAGAAAACCGCAGCCTTGAGAGGCTTGTGAAGCAAAATTAATTTAAGAATTAGGGTGAACGCCACAAGGCTTGGGTCAATGCATCAAGAGCCACCACACACAGACGTATCAAGGAATTTGGCTACAGTTGTTGTATTCCTCTTGTTAAGCCACTTCTGAACCACAGACAATGTCAGAGGCGTTTTACCTGGGCTACGGAGAAGAAGAAATGGACTGTTGCCCATGGTCCAAAGTCCTCTTTTCAGATGAGAGCAAGTTTTGTATTTCATCGGAAACCAAGTTCCTAGAGTCTGAAGGAAGGGTGGACAAGCTCATAACCCAAGTTGCTTGAAGTCCAGTGTTAAGTTTCCACAGTCTGTGATGACTTGCGTTTGATGACTTGCATTGCACCTGGGCTTCCATACCACCTCAGCAGTGCCACAGACCAATCACCTGCATGCCATGATGAATTGAGGCAGTAATTAAAGCAAAAGAAGCCCCTACCAAGTATTGAGTTCATATACAGTAAATGAACATACTTTCCAGAAGGCCAAATTCTAATTTGTTGAAAAAGTGGATCGGTGGGTTTTTGTTAAATGTGAACCAAATCATCACAATTAAAACAACCAATGACTAAAACTAGTCTTCAGTCTGTGTGTAACAAATTTATTTAATACACCAGTTTCACAATTTAAGTTGAATTACTGAAATAAATTAACTTTTCATCTTTTAATCTTCCCTTCACTAACAGACTTCTGGAAGGGCCCTTCATGAAGGGATTAAGTTGCTCACTTTCGTTTGGAACGTCCCTACAAATGGCGTCCCCTTCCCGAAGTGCCCTTGAAGGGCGCAAAAAAAAAAAAAGCCGTTTGGAATTTGTCCCTATTGTGTCTGCGTTTTTTTTTTTTTTATTATTATTATTATTTGTGCCATACCCTTTCAGCAGCCCTATCCTTAGAATGATGTTCACGGAGAACATCAGATAGCCAAGGAGAAGAAGGGGTTGTATGGGCTGGCCTGGAAGACAGGGGACAGACAGTGTCTAAACAAGATGTAAATGTGGAGCAGAAAGTATCAGTAGCACAGTTAGCATCAAGCAATGAGAACTGTTTATGGGAAGTAAGCAAAGATGAAAACTTCACACTACACATTTTCTATAGAGTTCAGGTCAGGGATCTGGGATGGAATTGGCATAAGCTTGGTTTTGTGGGAGGATTTTTGTCATGAAGGAAGATGTGCAAATGACCTATTATAAGGTTTCTAGCAGAGACAGTTTTTTTTAATCTGTTAGTATTTGCTGGAATCGACGCCACGTGTCTGAACAATTCAATTCAATTCAATTACAGTATATTTGATTTTACACCTACTGTTTTACCCAAAATAACCACAAGATGACATCAAGATACATATTTATTGTAACTATGTCTGAAATGTACATCTAATTCATAGAAAGACTATATAATAACCCCATTTATTACAAGAAGTATTACATTATAAAAATAATAACCAATATCAATAGCCATTTATCAAAAGTGCTGAGATGAGATTTTGTGCCATCAATGAGCTTTGAAGATGTTAATTGATGGTATTTATTTTGTTGAAGCTGTCAAATTACTAATTATTTCAACTTATTATTTTTTTAATAATCTTTTTTAAATCTAGGGTAGGCAATTTTTTTTCTAGAAACATTTTTGTTTCTATTATTCATTTTCAGGAATGGTTTATATACTATAGCTGGTTTTTGGAAAATGCACCCCTGGTTAGTAATAAATTAAGCTGGTAATGATGCTTAATTTCTCTGTATATTATTCACTGTTGTCTTTATCAGCGATTTCTAGCCTGAAACATAAAGTGTCAATTTCAGCTGACCTTTCATCACGATCCGCTCGCTGCCTGCCCCATAAATTGTCTGTGAAAAAAACTCTTCTCTCTGGTCAGCCTAGGGTCCGAGATATTCCAAAAAAACAATCGGCACTACCAACCTTTCCACAGATAAACAAACAGTGTTCCAACCAATCAGCGTCAGGGGTTTGGTGTTGTGGACTTTCGCTCCGCCTCCCTCACATCCCTGCACCAGTAGGAAAGTCCACAACACCAAACCCCTGACGCTGATTGGTTGGAACACTGTTTGTTTATCTGTGGAATAGTTGGTAGTGCCGATTGTTTTTTTGGCATATCTCGGACCCTAGGCTGACCAGAGAGACGCGGATTTTCACAGACAATTTATGGGGCAGGCAGCGAGCGGATCGTGAAGAAAGGTCAGCTGAAATTGACACTTTATGTTTTAGGCTAGAAATCGCTGATACAACCTTTAATGGTCAACTCGTGTTCATCTGTACTATTTGATCTATCACTATTTGAACACATTTATCTTCTTCATTCTTTTGAACTGTTCAACTGTTAGACTTGAAATGTTCCTTTATGACCAGTACAACTGAGAGTTAAACAAGCTTATATTTAAGTGAGAAGTGTTCAAAATCTTTCTGTATGTATTTATTTAATGTCTGAGTAGCTGTTTCTCATCATTCTTTGTTGTGACAGGTGAAATGAAGTCAGTTACAGTGATGGAGGGAGAAACTGTTACTCTTCAGACTGATACAAAGCTACAGAAGAATGATAAGATACAGTGGATGTTTGGAGGCAATGCCCTAACTGAAATCTTTGAAGCAGGCCAACAGTTCAAACCACATGAGAGATTCGGAGACAGACTAAAGCTGGATCATCAGACTGGATCTCTGACCATCACAGACACCAAAACCACAGACTCTGGAGATTATGAAGTGAAGATCAACAGCAGCAGATACACCTTAAACAAGAGATTCATTGTTGCTGTCAGTGGTGAGTAAATCAAGTATGTCAATATAAAAGCGGTCTTATTTAGATCAGAGCTCTGAGAACAGTTCTCAAGTTAAATGAACACTAGTGTTCAACTCTACACTTCATTTGAATAGTTAAACAACATTTGTATTTTAAACTGCTGCAATTTGTCAGTTAATAAAGAAAATACTAAGACAGCTCAGCTGCATAATTCATGTTGCAGTGCATGATGGGAGTCATGAATGAGTTTTTTACTGTGCTGGTACCCAGCATGCATTGAGGCTTTAAGTTTTCTGATTGTCACCATTTATATACTGATTGTTGATGTCTGTGTATCTCTAAATCAGTGGTTTTTAATCATGTGGACCCACTTCTCTGCACATTTTGAATGTCTCCCTTTTTGACATACTCAGCTCTTGTGTGTTAAGCTGAATCAGGTTTGTAATATAAGGAAAACGTACAAAAGGCTTGTTTGAAATTAGCAAAATCTGTGCAGAACTGATCGCTGGTGATCACTGCAAGATCCATACTGGTTATACATGTGTTTGAGGGCATTCTGCCTTGCTCTTGCTCTGTCACACTGACGTATGCCAAAAATCTGTCATGACAGTAAGTCAGCCATGCAGGTGAGTGCAGTTGCTCTCCCCCAGCTGTGCTGACCAAAAGCACAATATCTGATATCATGTGATTATGTTTAAATTATGGGGGAATATTCCCAAACACTATGGCAGTGTGATCTCTGTGTGAGATAATGTGATTGTTGTCATATTTTTTTTTATATAAAAGTAACAGAACTGAAATTATATCATGTTTATCAGCAACTGTGAACTACACGATTTCCACCTTAGATCTCATAATTATTTGTCCTAATTCGAGAGGTCAGAACTGTCCATCATGACTGGGCTTATTTCGCTCCTCCCCTCACTGCAGCAGTCAACTCTCGCCTAAATTTCAGGCAAGGCTAGACACATCTCAAATGAACCTACTGTGTGCAGAGAAGTTGTTTTATTGGTTTAATGACTAATGAGTCTGATGCTCTTGATTAGTTCAGGTTTGTTATTTAAGATTGGAGCTAAACTCTCAACCTGTAGTGTTTCAGTTACTGTAACCAGTTATGTGAAATTAATAACTCATCAGATCACTTTCCTAAAAAGGATTTGACTGGATAAAAGAAGGCTACATGATGACGATAAAATCATGGCCAATAAGCAGTCAAAACACCTGGTCACATTATTTCTTGTCTTTTCTTGCTATAGCAAATGTTCCTTATAAACACAGTTACAGCAAACAGAGAAAGCAATTCAAAAGTAGCAAGCAAGTTTGTCAGAAAATGTAGTGCAAAGAAATATGTGATTTTGTACACCTCTAATTAGCTAGGATAATGTTCAGGAAATTTGACTGAATACAGTCATTATTTTTGCAGTTCTTTTTGATGATGCTAGTGGCACTTGAATAACACATCTTTGGCAAGGCAGAGTAAGGTTTCTAAAAACTAAATATTCTTGGATACCTGCATGAGGCTGATTGTGAAATACAATCTACAATCTCTGTAGTTCTTTGTTGGCTAGAATTTTTCATTCATTACAACTTTACAGTTGCTGATTGTGTGTAGTGGATATTATAGTCTTTGCAGATGGATTGTAATTACTCGTAAATCAACACCTTTTAGACTTTTCTTTTGTACAAATGAAGTGGTGCTGGGCCTTGGGGGCACGGGCATCGCTGCTTGCAGCTATGTTAGTCATAGATCAGACACACATTCACAGTAATGACCAGTTGCTGCTGTCAAGAGAAAAAGCTCTTTTTCAGTGTATAAAGATAATAATATCACGTTAAGTGTTATTCCCCATTGAACTCCGTTATAAGGACAGTTTAATTTTGTAATAAGCATGAATGTACAGACGGGTAGCCTACATTTTCCCTGTCTCATATCATTTTCTCTAATGATCAGGCCTTTGCCTGATAATACAAATGTAATGATAACAGGCAGCTACTTTGTTAGCTAAATAGTTCACCAATTCACGAGTACTCATATCTACAGTGACCGGGAGGGGACTTAGTTTTGTTGTGGGCACAAAATTATTTTGTCGAGGTAACAACATTCTTATGTCGTGGCCACACAATATGAAGTCATGGCTTTGAGATACTATGTTGAGGGAAACAGCATCGATTTCTCATATATGTAAACAAACCTGTGTGACCATAGAAACCTGGAATTATCAGAGATGGATCAAACATTTTAATCCATCTCTGATAGTCCCAGGTTGCTATGGTCTTCCCACAGTCTTGCAAATCCATTAACTTATCGTGTCTTTTTATTTAATTATTTTATTATAATAATATTATTATATTAACTGGTTAGGGCTTTTTATTATCATGTATAAATAATTCCCCTCTCAATTTTTGTATCGCTTTACTTAATTTACATTCTATATAATTATGCTAGTATTGCAAAATTATGCTAGCAGTGCAAAAACTGTAAATGCCTGACAATTATGCAATTTTGAATTCAAAATAAACTTTTAATAAATCCATCTCAAATATAGATAATCCCAGGTTGCTATGATCACACAGGTTTGTTAAGGCATTAAACTTGAGATGTAGTTCCCTCAACACAGGATCTCGAGGCCACGAAATAAAGACAGAATGAATTATCAGACTGGATCTCTGATCATTAATAATATGAAAAACACAGACTCTGGACTTTATAGAGTGAAGATCATAAATCATAGCAGATGATAAACAAGAGATGCATTGTTACTGTCAGTGGTAACTCAGTACTTTTGAAGTGATGACTGTTCATCAGCTGTCTATGATGGTAAAGACTCATTATGAAGAATAAAAGCTTCCTTTAAAATAACAGACTTCAGTGTATAATGATGTCAAAATGTAACTTTGAGAGTACAAAACTTATAATGGTTTTTGCTATAGATCAGACACATTCATAATGACTGTCTGTCAGTCATTAAAGTATCAGATCTTCACACAGGTTATATAGTGCTGATGTCTGTGTGTCTTTGTCATTACAGGTGCAGGTCTGTCTCCAGGTGCTAAAGTAGCAATAGTTGTTGGTCTGCTGGCAGTTGCAGCTTTAGCTGTAATTGGTGTTATTTACTTTTGGCGCAAGAACTCTGAACTCAAAAGACAAATACGTAAGTAATACAGCTGATACAGAAAGAGAAAAAATGCTTTATTTTGCTACAGTAGAGTGTAAATGTATAATATATTTTTGCAGTCATTATTTCTACTTATCCAACCAAGTTCTGCTGATCTTTTAACTTTTGATATTGTGCTGTTGGGGATTGAGAAATTGATCAGCAACTGGCTAAATATATTGTTCTTGTGGTCTTTCATTTTACAGTTATATCTGAGCTTATAGTCATTCATAGCTGCCTCGCAGATATATTGTGTTTGTCATTGTGTGTGGCTTCATTCAGTACTTCAGTACTAGTACTATGTAAATGAGCTAAACTCTAAACTGAAGGAGTGTTTGTATGTCTACTGCAAATGACAAGTCAATGAATATATCACCTCTTATCAGTTTAGTTTGTGTTAGTTATTTATTTGTACCAAATGTATATGACTTTTTTTTTCTGCCAGAAGGAACTGACCAAAGATTTTGACACTTAGCAGTTTTTTGCAGTCAACTCCTTCTGACAGAAAAAAAAAAAAAGTCGTACACATTTGGGTTCCTGGGTTCTCAAACTCACCTTCAGTGGACTTAACTCCTTACTAAAATAGTCAATTTAAAACACAGAAACTGACTCTTAAGCCCATTTTATTAAGGAATTCCTGTGGAAAGACCTCAACTCAAACACACTAGTGGCACCAATAGCTCAAAGTTGCATTCATGTTTATGCTAATAACTTTTGAACCATGTAAGGAAAAAAAAATTGAATTCCTCTTGACTTAAGACGATTCGATTGCGCCCTAATGACTAATACTAATAAAAATAAATATGTGCACAGATTAGATATTTTTAGCAAACTCTTAAATTAGTTCACCACATCATGGCAGAAGAATTACAGAAAACGCATATTCTCCATCATGCTTGTTCTATTCTCAAGTGTCTTGTTGGTTTTCATATACAGAAAGTCATTTTTCACTTGTTCAAGGTTTTGCATTAAATGTTGAATTCCATGTGATTAAATACAGTATTTGAAATGAAGTGCCTATTATCTATGCCTTAATCTATTAATTAACAACATGACCATTGAGAACATAAAATTGTCACATAATACCCTATAGTCAAATGGGAAACCATTTACTATCATTGATGCGTAAAATGATTGATTCGGAGTGAGACGGGTGGGGTTAAATGATTATACAATTTATTCAAATAGTTTCAGATAAATTTCATATATTGCAAAAAAAACGCAATATAGACCACAATCCAGACAATAGTCATAAATGAAAGATTAACACAATTATGAGTCCATAAATCCATTGATTAGGAATAAACATTGATTTCAATGTTATATTAATAAGCCAATTCAAATCTGTTCAATAATAGTATACTTCTTTGAGAAGATATACAAATGCAAAAATAAGAAATATTGCAATAATAATATTTACTGTCTTAAAAGTTGAGAATTCCATAAAAGCCAAATTGCAATTAATAAAGTCAAATTTAGTCAAATGCTAATATCAAATCTGAGAAAAATAAGTCTAATAAAATATTAGACCGTTTCAGGTGCACTCAGACGAAAGTTGAGATCGGAGTAAAGGAGGTTGAGAAGTCTGAAGTCTCCGATCTGTCCAGAATAAAATTGCAAGACTTTTTATACCCTAAAACCAGACAACTCAGGAAGTCTGAAGGTCAAAGTCAGTTGAAAATACATCAATACATCATCTTGTGAATAAACTCGTGATTAGTAATTATAAACTCAGTTGAGTGGACGTGCAGTTTCATTTCTCCTTTTTAGTTTAATTCATATCTTGAGACATTGAGACGTGTTAATGTTAATCTAATTGTCCATCTAGACTGTCTTCATTAAGTACCAAGAATAACCGTTTTGCGGAACTGTGCTTCGGACATCACACACATACATAGATGATGAAAAATACAGATGAAACATATACTTCGAAGGATGAATAAAGCTTTCAGCACTATATTGAGTAGCTTAATCAATAAGACATAACCAAACTTCTAATATTTCAAGATGATTATTAATATGTGTTAATATTTCTATATTTTGATTAAGAACGCAATACTCATGTCTCAGCTCGTGATCTAAAGTGTTATTAATTTGCATATTTGTCCACCAACCCAAACTTTAAAAAGGCACATTTACTAAGAAGTACTTCTTGTTCTAAGAACATCAGTCTGTCTGTCGGAGTTAATGATAGATATGATAAAATGTACAAAAATAACATGTCATGTCTCAAAAGGTCATTGAATACATATTCTCAAAAATATTAATAATGATATAAATATAATAATTCATAAGACATATTCATAAAACACTTAATAATGCATAATCCTACATATGAATATGCAAATTATTGTTAATTTCATAAAGTCGACACATCAATCATTAATGTATTTATTAATATATTTTCAAAATTAAAATGTTGTATTTTGTTCTCATTTGTTTAAGCAGTATAACCTCGCAATGAACTATTGTGTTTTTACTATCCGTTTACATGATTAATACTTTAAAATATTTCTCATTGTGTAACTTTAACTTTGTAGTTGTAATGCGGCGTTACAGTAGTTTTCATTTATTACGTATATTAACTATTTTCACATTGATTTTTATTTGATTGATATCTACAATATTTAATGTCCGTACTTGAAGTTAAGGTCACTTTTTAATTTATACATGCATAAAGTTACACAATAAGAAATATTTTAAAGCATTAATCATGTTAATGGATAGTAAAAACACAATAGTTCATTGTGAGTTTATATTGCATAAATGAATGGAAAACAAATACATTTTAATTTTGAAATAAATACATTAATAAATGCGTAAACGATAGTAAATTGTGTTTATCTGCTAAAAATAGCTAATCTGTGCACTTGTTTATTTTGATTACTATTAGTCATCAGAATGCAATATTGAATCGTCTTGAGTCTTTGAGAGTACTTGAGAAAAATATTAGCAAAAACATGAGTGCAACTTAAACTATTGGTTTGAGTTAGAGACTTTGAATAAGAAGGATGACATTGACATCTTCCTCCAGTAATTACATAATAAAATGGGTTTAAGAGTCTGTTTTTGTGTTTTAAGTTGACTATTTTTGTAACATTTTAAAAGTTGTATGTTCTTATTAGTTAATGTTCATTGAATGGCTGTTTCAAAATGCTGCCTAATAAATTACTAAAACCATTTGGAATTTATTCATGTTGAAATGAGTGCTGGATGAGTTTTGTAGTATGGTGGCGCCCATTATACACTGGAAGTAAGATGTTGCTTATCACCATTGTTGAGATTTATATGCTGATTCTTGTTGTCTGTGTGTCTGTGGCTTTGATAGTTGTTGCACAATGTGTTTTTATAATCCCTCAGATTTTCACATTGCTGTAAAGTCACGGGTACCAAAATCAATAACAAAACTAAAACATCATCCATAAACACTCTATAGTGCCAAAAGTATGAACAGGTTTTTAGTAATTTCCATGAGTTCAAATCTCATGTTTAAGCATATCATGATATTCTAGGGAATAGTGTACTTCTAATTTTATAGCAACAGTTTGGATATGAGTTTTTTCTATTAAAACATGACAACGCCTTTGTGCATAAGGCAATGTTCATAGAGAAATAATTTATTCAGTCAGTGTGGAAGAACTTGACTGGTCTGCATAAAGCCAATTCATAATCCCATCTGAAAAATCTGTCAGATGATGAAATTATTATTAGAAACATGTGAAGAATCACACAGTATCTTCTCAGTGTGATGTGTTCATCTGCAAACTCACTTATAATCTCATTTCTGTCTGTTTCTATGTGCTGCTGTGACACGAAGAGACGATTGTGCATGTGGTAGCAGGAGATTCTGTCACTCTAAAGCCTAAAACTGAAAAACAGACAGGTGATGGCATACAGTGGATGTTTGGAGACAGTCTCATAGCTGAAATCAAAGGAAATACCAGAGAGCCCAATAGATATGATCCTGATGAGAAATTTAATGGAAGACGGGAGCTGGACGACAAGACTGGATATCTGACCATCAAAAACATCAAAACTAAACATGCTGGAGACTATAAACTGAAGATGAGTGGCAGAAGGGACTACGACGAGACATTCTTTGTTAATGTCATTGGTAAGTCACTCTAGTCAATGTAACAATTATCACAGTTCTTCCTCCTCATACATTCAGTTTTGTCTCTGCAGTTAATTCAAAGTGCTTAATTTTTTAACTCCACACAAAGTTTCTTTAGCTATTTTCAGTCTTAAGTGTGTGTTGTTGGTTTTTACTCCTTTTAACTCCATGCTTTAAAAACTTTATAAAATCACTCTCATTGATCTGTAACCAAATACTGTGATAAAGTGAGAAAAGCCGCCTAGAAATAAAATGACACAGGCAACATAAAAGTGTAAACACGGTGTTAATTGAAGCTTAGGAAAAACAAGACATCTGTTGGGTGAAGATAAATTTCGTGAGCACAGATCATCTCTGAAACTAAAGGATGACCCGGGTCTGAACCACTGTATTTAATTTTAGCTTTTATGAATGTACATATATAACTCAGGCTCTTCACGCTAGTGTAAAGACTAATAAACAGCATATGCGTAATATGTGTGTAACAATTTCAAACATTTTTATTCACATGGTCACACGTGATCTAATGGCAATTTTGTCTTGTATGTCTCTGTTTCTATGTGCTGTTGTTATAACAGCAGTGAAGACTATATCAAGGACTGAGGGAGCATCTATTATTTTAAGCACTGGTATTAAAATAAACAAAGATGATCGGATACTGTGGATGTTTGAAGACACTTTCATAGCTGGTATCAAAGGAGGGACCAGAGAGATCACTAGATATGATGAAGGGAGATTCAGAGGGAGACTGGAGCTGGACGAGAATACTGGAGATCTGACCATCACAAACATCACAACTGACCATACTGGATACTATACATTTAAGATGAACAGTGATAAAGAGTGTACAAACAAGAAATTCAGGGTTTTGGCCACAGGTGAGTAGCTCCTGTCAATAAAAGAATGACCAAAGTTCTTCCTTATGCATTCAGTTTTTCTTTTCCAACTATTCAGCTCAAACTGCTTAAGTTCAGACTGTGTTCAGAGTTTCTTTAGATCCATTTATTACTTTAGAAATGTATTAAAATTTCAAAATGTCACATTGAACTGTGCTGTGGAATAAATATGGTTGTGTTGTTATCTATCCTCACAAGTATTTGTTTTAGTTTGTTCAGATCAGCTCTCTGTATAAAGCTCACTTTTATGGATTTGTCTTTGAGTCATTAACCTGAAGTTTAGACCGTAATATGATGCTTTCATTTAGGAAAAATAGTACATTCATTGTGTGTATTTGAAAGTGATAAATATTAATGATGTTTACGAAGTATTTATAAAATACTGATGTCCACATGCACACACTTGATCTGATGACAGCATTGTGTTTCTTTGTTTCTATGTGCTGCTGTTACAAATGAAGTGGTCAAGAAATTCGTGAAGGAGGGAAAATCTGTCACTCTAAACAATGATGCTGAAATACAGAAGGAGGATCAGATCTTGTGGACATTTGGAATTGAAAAATCTCTCATAGCTCAAATCAAAGAAAGGAACCCTACATATGGCGATGAGAGATTCAGAGACAGACTGAAGCTGGATGAGAATACTGGATCTCTGACCGTCACAAACACCAGACTTGAACACACTGGACTTTATGAAGTACTGATCATTAGCAGTACAGGGACCTTATGCAGGAAATTTAACGTTGTTTTCCATGGTAAGTAATTGTCTTTCAGTGGATTTATTTATTTATTTTTACATGTACTTGAGTGTAAGAGTGATGATGCACTGAAATATACACAGATTTACACTAAATTATAATAGTAGAGCTAAACATTGTGTGTAATTGTAATTTAATATTCAAATTGTATTTTTGTCAGTTTATCAAATTTGTGTAACATGATGAATTATTTCAGAGCAGGAAATTAAGCTTTAAATGATGTATCTGCATAGATACATATTGTATTTAAAATAAAATGTGTATTGCAGACATTTATATAAAATAATGGTGCATGTTTCTTGTGCAGTTTGTTCTTACCAATGCTCATGTACAACACAAACACACATCCTAATGAAGCATTACTGACTTGTTATAATGTCCTCTTTTCTATATTTCTATGCACTGCTGTGACATGAAGAGGATGTTGTGACAGTGATTGAGGGAGATCCTGCCACTCTAAAAACTGGCCTTCCTGAAATACAGGAAAACAATCAGATTTTGTGGATGTTTAGAGATCATGACTTTCCCATAGCTGAAATCAAAGGAGGACCCAGAGAAGTTCTTATATGTAATGATGGAAGATTTAAAGACAAACTGACACTGGACAAGAAGTCTGGAGATCTGACCATCACAAACATCACAATTGAACGTGCTGGAGATTATAAACTGCAGATTAGCAGTGACAAAGGGGCCACAAGCAAGATATTCAGAGTTGTCATCAAAGGTGAGTAGCTCCAGTCAATAAAAGAATGACTATAGTTCTCCCTTTATACATTGAGATTTTTTTTTCTTTTCCAGCAGATCATTCAATGTTCTCCATTCACAGTTTCTATAGATCTATTTTATTTCTTTAGAAATCTATGATTAAAATTCCAAAATTTCCAATTGAACTATATTGTGAAATAATAGTGAAATATTGCGATAATGATCTAAATTACGGTAAATCAGGGAATTTTATGCATCCACTAAGAGACAAAAAAAAATGTTTCTTTAGAGAAAAGTATTGTGTTTCCTAAGTTTACCCAAAAAAGGATATTGTGAGCATTACTGAGTACACATAATGTAATGACTATTTAATTCATACTGGAAAAAGGAGGGCACCCGTGCGCAGAAACTATATGTATAGCAGAAGTAAACAGTACTGATGATTCTCCAAGAAATTGCTAGTATGAACAAAGGTATCCAGATATCACTGCAGCTGAATAATAATAATAGCTCAGATAGTAAGTTAAATAATTTTAACTGAAGAAACTTGATGACAATAAACATATGATTACGACCATAGGATGTATATATATATATATATATCATGATGTATATGATGTGACTTATTCAGTTTTTTCATCCAGATTTTAAACAAAAAATTAATGTAAGTGAAAAAAAATGTCCTGAGAGAAATGGTTCATCTTAATGCATCCAAGTAAATAAAACATATCAGTTTTCAAATTAGAAGATGCATGACTGAGTTCACAAATACAATAAATGTCATTTTAATTTGTGAGAAAAGTGCTTAAACTAAGTTTAACTCATTAAATGAGTCAAATAAGCTACTGACAAAATGTTTTGTACTTTGTAAATGCTTGACATTAGTTTTGATGCATCTTATATGTCTAAATCCAAATGTGTATGTCTTTTCTGTCTTAATTTGTAATTGCATTTTCTGATTCCCTAGAAAAGCAACTGAAAAGTGAAATGAATGTGAATGAATCAACAACTGTAGCGCTGTTGAATGAAGAAGCTCCTGATGGAGTGAATGAGGAGGGGATGAGTTCACTGTAATAAGATTATACACGCCCACCAGTGTCAGTCACTCTTTGATCATCAAAAACATATTTTTCTTTTTTCTCCTCTTGAATCCAACCAGTACAAGTGAGAAATGAAAATAAACTAGTGTAAAAAGCTTGTTTTTGATTTTAGATGTTTAATGTTACATTTAATACCAGTTAGCAGTTTAACTTTAACAGCTTTGATATTGTATGATCATAGTGAGCGTCAGAAATGTCATATATGCATTTTAACAAGTGTGAACCACAGCAGTATTTCTCTAACCATTGCATGTGCTATTTTATAAAATAGTAAACACCAATAGCAGCTTATTGTTCATGTTCAGCTTTGATCTTTAAAGCTGAGATCAGATGACATTCTCCTCGTGTAGACAATCGGTAGACTAAAACACACAGAAGCGTTTTTGACCATAAGTGCTACATTCAATGTTAACTTTAGTATATCTGTTAGTTTTAGTGTAGAAATTAAGTAACTACTGAAGTTGCTTTTTTTCCTTCATTTTATTAGTATTTTACGTTTCATTTTATTTGACTTGTAGCCTTAGTATATTTTGTCTATGATATGTAATTATTCTTAAATATGTTATCCAAAGATATGCTTTGATATGAGTCTGTTTTTTCTAAATGAATTGCCTTTGTATTCATTTTAAAGCTCTTATGTTTAGCCTTATTGCACTAGTAGCAAAAATGGTTAAAAAAAACAACCTTTCTGTTACAGTGATACCACATTGTGTTGTGCCTTTGATCACTTCTGTTCTTGTTATTTTCATCTAAGTAACTTTTGACAGAAGCATGTGCTTGAAAAATAAACAGTATCTTGTAAGATAACTAATCATTTTCTGTCTTCTAGTGGACAAACACTGCTTCAGCTATCACTTCTTAACAGCTTGAAAATGAATGTGATTGTTATGATACAAAAAAAAAATAAAAAGTCAAATTGTGTGAATTGTGTGTTGGTTATGAATAATCTATATATTACAAAATAGTAGATTAAATTCAACCAGAAGCAGTTGTGTTATGACAAAATCAGATGTTCAACTATTTTTTGAACATTGTAATGAAAATAAGGCTGCACAGCTATGATTTTCACTCAATATTCCTCTGTATCACTGCTCAACACCCTTAGCAACCACCCATAGCAACATAACCAATATAAACCGTGTCAAAGCTCTTACATAATGTATTATGTATTTAAGCAAAATAAACTTTTTGTTTAGTATTTATGTAATAAGCGAGTGACTGTTATTTTGAATCATTCACATTTAATTTTGAGATCACGCCCTTCCCCCGTCAAAGACAGGCTCTTATGAGTTTTCTTTTTGGTCTTTAGGAGCCCATAGTTTCTGATGTGCAGAGAGATTATTACTGAACAAGCCCACTGTTCAGTTAAGTAAATATTGCATTATAAAGATCAAATGAAAAGTTATGAACTTATATGAAATGAAAAACATATATAAAATGAAAAACACAGAACAGGTAACAGAACAAGTGGCAGGTCTATTGCACTTACACGGCAAAACTTAACATTGCAATTGCAATTAGTGATTTCATATCAGTCGAATTTGTCTTATCATTCAGTGTCCAATAACTCATTTCATGCTTTGTCAACTGTGCACTGACTGTTCTTATTTTAAAATTCAGAAGTCTCTGTACTTTATTGAGGGTTCAAATGTTTATAATGAGCATATAAGTAGGCCAAGTGTTAAAGCCTGATTTATATACGTTCATGTGAGATTTTGTTCTGATATACTGCTGATCTTAATATCTAATCATTTATGTCATCTAGTAGACAACAGTCTGCTTGAATCTGTTCAGGAAAAACACAGTAAAAACTTAATTTTTCTGTAGTTGAATTCAATAAAATAGCATATTAAATCTATGAACAGTTCATTTAAATTTCCCTCTAATAAAACCTTAAAGTCCCCATGAAATCAAAATGATTATTTCTTTGGCTTTTGAATTACCATTGTGTATGAAATGCGCTATATAAATAAACTTGCCTTGCATTTTAGTATGGATATGTTAGCTTTAGGGTTATTTATAGTGCTTACTCTTACTCTATCTGTTAAAACTAGTGTTATTCTTGTTGAGGAAAATTCTAGTTGTGAACACTAGAGAGCGCTAGACAGACAAGTTAAACGTTTTTTTAATTTTTATTTATTGAGTTATCAACAGGGGAATGCAGCTTTATTATTGTTCTGTATTGAGATCAATAAATCATAAAATAATTATGATCTTTAAATCAGTGGAAAACAGTCTATCATTTGGTACAGTAGACATGTATTTTGCTTTGTGTATATGGGGTTTACCCAATCAAATAAGAATTTTGATTGTTATCCCTCTCCAATAAACCAGTATCAGTATTTTATCGTAACAAACTGTAAAACAATTCAAAGATAAACAATGAATCTTGAGTCAAATATTTGGTGAAATTACAACTGAAAAATAAGTGTAAGATGGTCTCTGACTCTTTAGATAAAACATAATGGCAAATAACCTTACTAAGCTTACTAATAAGTCATTACAGATAATATAGATGAATTATTAAAAGACAACAACAACAAAAAGTTGACGCGAAGTTGACATACGAACATGACATGTTCTTCACAAAACAGAAATGTGTGATAGCAAGAATAGTGGAAACTTTTCATAAACGACTTCTAAGTGCTGCTAGAGCTGAAATTAGTTCCATTGTCGGACCTGATTGTTTGAACCTGACCCCTCCCGGAAATAAATCTCCTCAGTGCATGAATGCACGAGTCAGTATCTAAAGCGCAATCTCAATGTGAACAGCTCTTAACCTCAGGCAGGTAAAAATGACCCCATATCTTTTAATCAACATCCTTCCTCATTTTATTTCAAATGAGCCAAAGTAATCAATGCCTACATTTGTGAAAGGGGGATCGTTTGGCAAAAGTCTGTCACGAGGAGGGTAAGCCATGAATTGTTTGTGAATGCTGTGCTGGGGTTTACAAATGGTGCATTGTGACAGAATTTTTCTGATGGCCGTTTGCGCTTTTGGAATCCAGTATTTCTCTCGCAACTCTGACAACATGTGATTACACTGTGACCTATATCTACATGGATGGATCTTAAGATCAGATGTGAAACATGGTGGTCCTTTGCCAAAATTGCAGGATGCTTAAATTCCTCATGCATAGCTGATCTGCCTAGACTGGGAGTTTCTGGAATACTTTCATCCCATTTGTGTTTTGATCTACAAAGCTCTTGCTCTTGAAGGGGTGGTTTCTGAAATACACTGCTACTTCAATATATATCTTTCAAGTGGTTTATGAAGTTGTTCAATAGCATTATTCTGTGTAATCTGTAATGATTTAAAGGAGTTCCTTATGTGAACATTGAACAGCATAGAATTACATGTCTGGAATGTGATCTGTCCTTGGTTAGAGCAAAGCACTCCAAATGTTAAAACATACATTTACTCTTCTTAGGTCGTTAGGGCCTCTCGTGTACAATTTACAGTTTACTTTATTTTTCACATTCAAACAATAGAAAATTATAAAAATGTTTTGTCTGAAACCTGTAGTACAATAAAAGCACTTCATATGTAAATGTTTGCAGAAAGTTCCTGATTACTTATTGGGTATGAACAATAATGCCTGTATGGTAACTATAAAGGCATTTGAATCATAAATGTGAAGAACTCATAATTGCTATAATGCATAGTGACAAAATTGGCCATTAATTTTCAACTAAATTCTTCTCTTAAATATCATGAACGTTGACACAGATAGAGACATGGTAGTTAAAAAATGTATTGAAGTGTTCGTTAACTCTTAAAAGTTTTAACAGACTTTATTTCTCTAGAAAACTAGACAGTACAATATATTCAAATGCAATATAATTATGTCTTTTATAATGTACAATATTGATGTGTGTTTTTTTAAATATTTTCCCCTTGTTTTTGGGCACATTTGATTATTAACCGATGAAATATAGATGTTCGTCAGCTTTTTGTCCACTTCGAGTATCCATACCGTAATACCACAAATAGACGTGCAGCAGAATCCAGGACAGGTAGCGGTTGGCTTGAGTGGGTCTAGTTTGCAGATGGCGGCTCACTTGACCGCGGTGAAAAACCTCCAACACTCTTGCATCGCAGGAGGGACCCAAGCAATATCATAACTGATGTGGCTCTGAAGTAAACAACCACCTAGCCATCACACAGAACATCATAGCAACCGCAGAGGAAATCACTGAAACCTCAAAACACCTTGGCAGGCGAAGCAGGTGCAGAACTTCACCAGAGCCCCCCAAATCTGCATCTGGAGTTTCACGCCATCAGGATCCCCCAAGGTGAGATTTTCTTTAGCATACGACTTTTTCCGAGACATTTCAATATCCCGAGATTGTGTGCTAGAAAAACTGTTGTTTTGAATTGCTGATTGGATAAAATTTGAATACGCAGTTAATTGTGTGTTTTTGCAAGCATAATTTCTTACGTAAATTATTTTAAGGCAGTTTATGTAAGAAAAGATGTATGTTGAGTAGATGACAATAAACTGGCTTTATTCATGTTTAGTAACAGAGGCACTGTAGCCTACATCTGTAGACTGTACTGCAAATCACACTCATGTTGTCACCAGTATTAACTTTGATTTCTCCAAACAAATGATGTGCCCGGTATTTAATGTCGACTGTTTAGAATTAAAACTAATCATATGCATTAATGAATCGCTCTTTTGAGTCGGTTCTCTTCAATGAAATTGCTAACTTTGATAGCAAAACGGTTTGAATCAATTCGCGATTCAGTCCAAATGATTCAGTGTAAGCTCGTTTGGAAGAATCAATTGAATCGAATATCGGAAGAGCCCAAGATGAAGTGAATGCTTTAAGTTATTTGAAAACAAACCTACAAATGCACTGTCAATAAATACTAAATTTAGCTTGTTATCTTTGTTTGGTTATCATTATTTTGTTATCCCCTGTGTCAGTCAGATACTGTAATTATACCATTTTGTAGTCAAACCCCATCTCTTTGCATTGATGGATTTTTAAATATAAAAGGCTTTTTATAATTAAAGGATTACAAAACCCCAGACAACTTTTTTTGAGATTTTAGCAGAAGTGTTTGTGTTGCACATCATAGAAAGCAATGCTGGAATCTGTTTATATTAATTGTTAGAGGTTAATTTTGATTTTTTTTTTTTGCGCTATTTTCATCTTCCAGGTTTAAAATCTACATTGTGCTGACGTCACCGTTTGTGATGCGGCGATGGACTATAGTACATTGATGACGCGTTGGTGTCTCAAATATATTTATGACCCTGTTCTTACCCTATGAGAAGTCGATTCGCTTAATTATTTGATTTGCTGTGGCAGGCGCTTCAGACTATGAGATTGCTTACATCAACGGTTCTCAAAGTGGGGGGCGCGCCCGCCGGGGGGGGGTACACGAGTATTGCAGGGGGACGCGGGCCATCAGCAGAAAAATAACTATAAAAACGTAAACAGCCAAAGGACGTAACTTAGAATGGGAAATGGATCAGTGTGTGAAAGACAAGAGAAAACCATAGATGAATTCGCACAGACCCAGGCAGGTGCTGGTCATTCAAAAGCTCAATGTAGAAAATTTGACTAGGTACAGTATAATTGCTCTCGGCTTTAAAGTTAAAATGATTTGCAACTGTCGCTTTGACGCATCCAGCAGAGATGTCACTGACACTGCGCTCCGCTGAACTGTGGCATTCTATTTGCACTTTGAATATTGAAAGAGTAGCCTACTTTGATTATGGCTACATTTATTGCCTACACGACTAAGAAAGAACTGTGTTGTTTATTTTGTTATTTATACTGTAGATTCTTTAAAAATGCAGTGGCTGTCTCAAATTTAAATGGCTGTACTTATAATAGAGAAAATTAACATCTTGTTCATGTACTCATATTTTCATTGATTCCTGTCCCTTGCTTAAGGCATAAAATAAATAGATAAAAATGTGGTGGCCGAGAGAGCTCAACGCGCTGCAACTTAAGAAAACACATGCAAACAAAAAAAAGCGCTGCAAACACAAAAATTGCGCTGCAAACACAAAAAAGCTCTGCAAAAAGCATGGAGCACAACGGAAATGTTTCAGGGGGACCTCAAAAAATGACGAATCCATCTAGGAGCTTATTATTTGTTCAGTGGCTGTTGGTCAGAGCAGAGGTGTTGTCGGTGAACCAAAAGGTGATAGTTCACCTACATTGTGTGCAAGTCGGATAATTTTGCATTATTTCAGTTGCAATATGATTTAAGGTGTGTTCAAATCTATTATAAAATGCGTTATTAAATTTATTTATACTTACCATTTTTCTATCCGTGACCCCTGTTGGCTATTCTGAAAATGTTGCTTTCATTTTTAAATGTTGTGCAATATATTTTTACTTGTGTTTTAAAATTTTTGTTGTATGCTCATTTTTTATCATATTTTATGGCGTTGTGTAGTGCAGAACAAATTACGGTTCTTGCATAAATCTATAAGGGCGTGTTCTGTACGTCTGTAACTGAACTGAAAATCACGCTCATATCTCTATAAACAGCATTAGTGATATTTGTTAGTATAAATTAGGGCCGGGACTTTAACGCGTTAATTTAGATTAATTAATTACACAAAAATAACGCGTTAAATTTTTTTAACGCATTTTAATCGCACTTAGTTTTGCACCGCGGAACGTTTCTCACTGAATGAGATTCGCCGGACCGATTACACTGGAACACCAACTAGAGTTCAGACAAGCTGCGTCCGTCCTAAATAGTATTGTATGTCCCAAATCGTAGTATGTTTAAAAACGTATTCCAAAGATTCCCTTAACGATCAATGCACACTGTCTAACGGCTAATATTGCCCACAACACACTGCGCGTGAACAAGGATTCGATTAGAACTACAAACACGCATAAAAAGTGTTAAAAAACTACAAACATGGAGGATATGCGCGACCAACGGACAGGTAGAGAAAGGGATTTGAGTGATAAATAATCAGTGTGTAACCTGATAAAAAATATTTTTTAAATGTTATCCGCGTTATATTCCATGTGCAGCAACATTTATAATGATAGGTTTGGTCATTAACGTTTAAATGCATAATTAGGCAAACACAAGAGCAGAGTTCTTGGCATGAAAGACTCGTTAAAGAACGTGCCTCTTAATTTCTCTCTAATACGGTAGGAAATTAAATTAAAGGAAATGTAGATAATGTTAACTGTGATGATTGACAGGGCATGGTTGTGTGCAAGCTATGCAACAAGGAATTCGCATATCACCACAGCACATAGAGCCTATTGCTACACTTAATGGCAATATTGCACTGGTCTGTTGGACTTGGTTGAACAAAATAAACAATATTTTGTTGCTTAAGCTTATGTATTCAGTCATTATTCAATGGTATAATAAAAATCCATATAAAAAAACTTACTTCTCACTGTTATCAGGTCAAATATTTATATGCGATTAAAATGCGATTAATTTCGATTAATTAATTACAATGCCTCTAATTAATTAGATTAAATTTTTTAATCGAGTCCCGGCCCTAGTATAAATATATTTACAACCAGTCTGTGCCATCAATAGCGACCTACATTATATAGTTTAGGTAGTTCACAAAGTAGTTCATTAGTCAAGCAGTTACTGTTGTGGAATTATTACTCAATATTCCTTTACAGTATTGATCTTACCTGATCGCTTGACAAAAACATACCTGTGGGACATAAAGTACGAACCGCCATGTACGGTTTGTGACATATTCGATGTGAAATGTCCATGGGAGTATGTTTTATGTGACATTGGTTTTGTAGGTGTCACCGTAGTTCTGACTTGAGATGTTCGTTGAGTGGCGCTATAATGCTCTGTGGTATTTTGAAATACATTTAAACCTACCTGAATGTATGAACAAAAGCGAAAGTAACATAGAAACACAATCACAAGCATGCCGTTTTAGCTCTTTCATCGTGAGTCATGCTTTTGACTGGATTGGTACCAGGGTTGGGGCCATTCATGAATTGAATTGAGAATGAATGGTAAATTCCAATTCACTTCCTGGAATGCAATTGGAATTACATGCAGCTGACAGGAAATGGAATTGGAATTGAACTGGAATATCAGGAAACAGAATTGAAATCAAACAAATTCCACTAAATTCCAGTTACTAAATAAAATAATTTGACTTGATTTGCTTAATAGTTTATATTACATTAAATATTGTAAATCACATAAACAACAAACATATAAAAAAATACAAATATGTATTTCCCTATGTAACACAGTATGTTAAGCATGATCATTTCACATGCCAAATTTCAGAAAATTATGATAATATAATGCAATAAAAAGTGAATGAAATACACGAATGAACATGACTCATTTTTTTGTGAGTTGAGACATATATTATGTGGTAATCATATTGAATGTATAGTACATCCAGAAACTTATCACCACTGTCATTCAGTTGTTAATTCATAATGTACAGTTCTCATTTTTATTTACTTGCATTTGATCAACTCAATTTCATACATTACTTGGTCTTTGTAAAGTATCGTAAATAAAAAGTTCAAATGTATGTCTCTAAATGTAATCACAAATAAATGCTCAGAAACAGCAATAAACGGAATTCAGTGAATTTCTCTGATTTGAATTCCACTTCCTGTAATTCCAATTCAATTCCAACTCTGTTTCCTGTAATTGTTGTTAAATTTCAATTGTTTCTTTGAGTTGAAATTAAGTTCATTCCTGAATTGACCCCAACCCTGATTCGTACATCCTAAGCCCAGTTTTGTGTCAGCTGAGCTACAGAGTAAGCTTGTTACATCTGAGAAGCGAAGCATATGGAGCTGTAATAATTGTGTGCGAAAACGATTACAAGTGCTCGCTGTTTTACCGCCTCTTTCTTGCAAAAAAGTTCCCACAGGTAAGTTTTTGTCATGGGATCAGGTAGATCATAGATGATATGGTGCCTGGAGCCCTCTTTTGATTCGTGTTTTTTTATTTATTTTTTTATGAATTGGCCAAACAGGTTAGGAGAACGGTTTGAATGGATTTGCGATTCAGTCTGAATGATTCATTCTGCTTTGCTGCTACAAATCACTTGGAGCAGTTTCTTACTAATAAGGTGATTCTTTAGTAGCCTATACATGTGGACCAAAATAGCAGATTTTATAATTAATTCATAAATAATTCAAGTTAGATTCAAACTGTCATTGATTTGCAATTTTCCTGTGAACCCCAATCTGTTAACAGTAGAATTATTGTTGTAGAGGACAATCCTTGTTTTGAACACGAGAGGGCATGAGTCCAAAAGTGTAAGCCTATGTTATCATAACACTAGAGGGGCTTAGGGTTTAGCTGGTTAGCATAGACTTGTAAGTCCCTGTGGTCAGATACTGTATTTATACTGTTCTGCAGGCAAAACCCCTCTTTTCATTGATGGATATTTAAAAATAGGAGGCTCTTTGGAGTGTAAAGTAGATTCTGTTCTGGTAGTTGACTGGCTGCTGACGGAAGGTTTATAATAGAAAGATGACATGAAAAAGACCTGACGTTATGGTGGTTGGTGTTTGTCATGCTACACTGCTAGTGACTTTATTTAAAAAGTCACTTTAAAAATCACAGTTGTTTAAAAAATGGTACAGCTTCAACTCCCTGAAGCAGATGAAAATAAATAATCATTTATGCATAATACACACAAATTGCAGGAAATAATGTGTAATTACAAGTCATGTATTGCAAAGTTTTTATTTGTAAAATATTTACATGTTTTTGTCCCTGAAATGGACAGACCAACATGATACAAACAGATACGTGGGATAACAAGAGCAGTGGAAACTTCTCAGAAATAACCAAGTGTTTCTGAAGCTGGAAATAGCTCACTGAAACTAAGATCTCACAGAGAGTATGTTTTTGTTAAACATTTGACATTCTTTGTTTCTCAGAAAGAGGAAGTGAAATTGTGGATGTTTTTCTGCCTCAAGCGATTCAAAGAAACACACACTCACACTATTCATGCCTCAAGACATGCAAACACTGATGCACATTAACCACAAACGTCCAGTGTTAGTCACAGTCTCATGTACAAACTGCCTTACAAACAGACAAAACCACATTACTTTCCAGATCTAAAAATGAGGCCTTCTGGGGTTGAAAAGTCTGTTGAAATGCAATACTGATAATAAAAACCAAAAACATCTGTTTGCTGCCAAAATGTATCACGAAATTAAATGTGTACTGTAACTGCACATTTTTTTGCTCAAGTATTATGTGTATAAAATTAATCTGAATGCACTGAGGAGAATAAGCTACTAGAACATAAAAAATGGCTGCTGAAAGTCAACATGGATTTCCTGAACATACACAGACTACAACTTAAAATAAGTACTTGAGAACAGATATCTCAGCAAAGTTCCTGTGAGAGCTTTCACATCAGTAAATTTTAGTATTATATTTTGAAATTAAGATTTTAGATGTAACTTTGTGCTTTTTGCCAGAATATGTGCTGAATTTTAAATGTATGCAAATGTCTGTTTTTAAGAGCTCAGAGGACACTTTATAGACCACTGTAAAATGTTTGCTGTTAAAGTTACAGTAACTTACTTGCAGCTGGATGCCAGTAAGTTACTGTAAAAGTGTTTACAGTACATTTACTGTAAGTGTATTTACAGTACTAAAAGGTCTTTACTGTAATTTCATTTACAGTGCTTTTACTGTATCTTCAATTACAGTATTTTTACTGTATTTTCAATTACAGTATCAGTACTACTGAGTTTATTTTCATTTATTTTTTACCTGTAAAAACAACCTAATTGTCGTACAGCACTGTAATTCAAGATTTTTACACCCCAACCCCATAAAATCCCAACAACTTAGCATTAGTTCTGATAATATTCTTTTTAATTGTTGAACATTTTCTTTTTAAAAGTACAAATCACAAATGTTGACCTCTAGGATACAGCAGAAAAAAGGGCATCACCACAGTCCCCTGGAGACTTTGTATCATGGCAAACATACACATACTGAAAAGCAGAAATAAGTACACTACCAGTCATAAGATTTTTTTTTTAAGAATTCTCTTCTGCTCACCAAGCCTGCATTAAGCAGTAAAATTGTGATAAATTATAAAAATTAACTGCTATTTGAATATTTGTACAATTTAATTGTTCCTTTGATCAAAGCTGAATTTTACTCGTCTTCAGTATCACATGATCCTTCAAAAAGCATTCTAGTATGCTGAAAAACATTTTATTTAATTTTTTACATTTTTCAGGATTTTTTGATGAATAGAAAAATAAGCAAGGATGGTTTAAATTGATCAAAAATGATGATAAAAGACATTCATAATGTTACAAACTATTTATATTTCAGATAAATGCTATTCATCAAGGAAATAGTTTTTGAGCAGAAAATCAGATAATTAGAATAATTTCTGAAGGATCATGTGACTGCAGTAATGATGCAAAATTTTTTGCTTTGATGACAGAAATAAATTACATTTTTTTTAAATATATTCAAAAAGAAAAGTTATTTTAAATAATAAAAATGGTTCAAAAGTGTACTGTTTTGCTGGACTTTGGATCAAATAAATGTAGACTTAGTGAGCAGAAGAGTCCTACTTTAAAAGCATTTAAAATCTTACCGTTCAAAAGCTTTGTCTGGTATTGTAAATAAAATAAAATCATACATTAAAAATGTTTTTGTGTTGTGTTAAATTTTAGTAATTTTGATTCGAAGTTGACAAGCTCTCTGATGAGAAACGGCAGAATGGGATTCGGGCCGATGCTTGTTGTTTGCACCCTCTTTCCAGAAGTCCATCTGATCTGTGACTGTCAAGGCATTTGCTGCCACAAAGGTTGACTGTCTGAACGAACCTGCAAGCACAAGAAAAAAAAAAAAAAATTTTTTAAAGCAGTGTTTATATAATTTGCTTCAACTGTCAAACTTGATGCTGTATGCATTTAAAAAACAACAACAACAGTATATACTACATATGAATGCTGTAGAAATAAAAAAAAAAAAAAAACTGAAGAAACTTTTTATTGAAACTTTTATAAATTGGCCACAATGGCCAGTGAATGACATTCATTTAGTGATGAAACACTGCTGTGTGCAGAGACGCGTGCATGTTGAGGGGCGAGCTGAAAGCACTATAGGCCTATTTGTCTTCATCTGTTTGCAAGAACAGACAAATAGCTTTGTTGCAAATTAATTAATAATATATAGTGCTCTATCTCAGTGTAATTATATATAATTATACTGTATACGCTGTTTTAAAATATTTTAAAATAGGGCACTATGTGCGCTGTATGCTGTGAAGGAATTTGGTGTAACTATTATGTTCCCTTCCGAGGGAACTCTCACCGCGTCCCCTAGGGGTCGCTATTGGGGAACGCTGCAGCGTGACTCGTGTCTGAAGAATGCATAGAAAAACTCCATGAAATGGCCGGCGACAGCGTATGACGTCACTGCGGCGCGCACGTCGCTGCTGGTACGTCACTACCGGGCGACACAGTATAAAGAGTCGCCGAAGTAAACATACAGCCTCTTCGCTGTCTTCAGCATTCTCTTTGTCTAGGAGTGCATATTCTCTCACCGGAGGCCTGCTTGTGACGTGTGTGGTAATCTGATACCCGCACTTTCACACCGCCCGAGCTGTGAGGGGAGAACGCAAGCAAGATTACCTCTTGAGAGAGTAGAATGCGATCGGTGCATTCATTGCTTGTTTATAACGAGAGGCACGCTCTCATACCCACTTGCTACGACTCTCTGCTACGTGGGTGTGGTAAATTACAGCTTGTTCAGCTCCCGAGGGACTAATGGGCTTATTGCGAAAATGCAGTACGCAAAGGAGGGAGGTGAGTTTCTCTGTTCCTCATTTTGCATGAGTGTGTTTGCCTCTCGCGGCATTAACAGACGCATTCGCGGCGTCGCCAGCGGCTCCTTGCTCGTTTTTATTCCCGAGGGAATTTGGCGTCTGGGCGGAGTTTGTTTAGCTCCCGCGGGAGCCGAATATGTGCTGCGCGTCGCGATTGTGGAGTTAATTTACTGCCATAAAAATATGTATGTGCATGTATATGTATATACATATGCATGTTATATATGCGTATATGTGTACATATAAAGGGGAGAGATTTTCCTAGACTAGTTCGACCATGATTATGCAGATCATGGCAGAACAGTCCTATTAACTGCAGCTGTCTGAGGCTAGCTGTATGTTAACTCTTCCTACTTTAGGGCTGGAGGCTTTCAGTCAGTTTTTACCTCTGGTAGTCCTTCCTACACATACAGATATCTGCGGATATCTGTGTGTGGGCTTACTGATTACTTTTTGGTTAGAAACATAAAAGTAGTTCTTTTAAGCTCTTGCCTAGATGGTGCTGTCTCCCCTGCTAGGGTTTAAATAGACAGCCCACTCTGCTGGTTTGGGCTGTTTTCAGGAGGACTAACCGGAGGTCTTTCACTGATCTGTTAGTTTTTTCCAGGCTTTGGCTTTTCTGGATTTACGTGATTTGGGCTAGGTAGATCACTGCCTTTGAGTCCTTCACTCCATGAAGGCCCAGGTCCGAGCCCTACAACATGAGCTCCCTGCACGCAGCGGTTCTTATAAGAACCTCCATTAACCGATGGTCTGGATTTTAACTCCTTAAACATGTTTTGTTTAAGTTGGAGTTAAATGCAGGTCACTCATGGGTGAGTACGATCCATATTTTTCTTTTAATAAAGAAAAGGAACGTAATACTGTCTCAGGCCTGTGTGTTGTGTTTTTGCTTTTCAGAGAAAAACATGATGAGTTCACGGCGGATGCTCCCCCTCTGATCCTACGGGTTATGGTTATGGCAGTGTTCGTCCTATCCACGCCACAGTTCGTGCGGTAAACCACCCTCTCAGCATATGTTAGACATAGGACTTAGGTCCTCTTCAAGGTAAGCTCCCTAAGTTTCCTTCTTAGGATTGCCCTTGGCATGTTTAACATTTGTCCTTTGCAGGCCTTTTTTCTGAGAATCCCTCTTCCAGACTCTCTCTGTGGACTTTAGATCCTGTGAAGTGATCTTATCAGCCGAAGGTTCTTTCCAGCACCTCCTGAGTTTTGTCTCCGAGGAGCAATTTCTCAGTTCTCCTGTAACTAAAGTAGTACTCCCCTTTCCGCGGAAAGGGTTTATTCAGAGTACCGCTTCTCACGGACAAGCCAGGTTTTCTCCCCGGTTCATCTGGGTTAGGAGCCTGTCCCTCTTGTCCAGGCTGATTCTCACTCTTCAGGCTCACACTCGAGCTGGGCTCTCCCCTTCCCAAGGGAAGGGTCCCTAACGAGCGCCCCCTCGGCGGGATGGGCGTTCCTCCCTGGCCTTCAGGGTTAGGAGTCTATCCTCATAAGTTCCTGCTCCGGGGGATTTATGTCCCGTTGAGACGGGAACATAAGTCCACCTAGACTGGGGTCTGTCGATCCCCCTGTTAGCCCGAGGGCAGGGTCGATTCAACCGAGGTAGTACTCCCCTTTCTGCGGAAGGGGTTTATTTAGAGTACTGTTTCTCGCTGACAGAGCCAGGTTCTCCTCCCGGTTCATCTGGGTTAGGGGCCTGTCCTTCTTGTCCAGGCTGATTCTCACTCTTCAGGCCACACGCACGAGCTGGGCTCTCCCCTTTCCGAGGAAAGGGTCCCCTATGAGCGCCCCTCGTCAGGACGGGCGTTCCTCCCTGGCCTTCAGGGTTAGGAGTCTGTCACCATGACTTTCCAGGAGCTCCCTTCTCAGGAACTTGAAGTAACTTTAGTAGCTCCCCTTTCCGCGGAAAGGGCCCTCTCAGAGCTTTTCAACGACAGCAGCTCACCTTAATTCAAGGTTCGTCAGTAGCACCATTGTCGTGTGGACAAATTCCCCTCTGTTTGGGTAGAATCTGTCATCAGGCTTCCTGAGTCAGGTATGATTGCTCCCCTTTTGAGAAAGGGTTCCTCTCGAGCGCTGCTCCTGGCAGGAGGAGTAAGCTCCCCTTCTGAGGAAGGGTAAAATCCGAGCGCTGCCTCCTGGCAGGCGGGTTTTCCTCTCTGTTAATCAGGGTTAGGAGCCTGTCTGCGCCTGACTTCCGGGTCGAGTGTCTCCTCCCCTTCAGGCTTTATGATTTGAGCACGGCTCCTAGTGGGATGAGTATGCTCCCCTTCCGAGGAAGGGTAATTCCTGAGCACCACCTTCTCCTAGTAGGCATCCATGTGGACTGGGTCTAGTATGCTCCCCTTTACACTAAAGGGTCCCTTCAGAGCATTGCCCTTTTTAAGGACGGATGTTCCTCCCTGCAAGTCGGGGTTAGGGGTCTGTCCGCTGTCTGCGTCCACTATCATGATGGTCAGTAGCTCCATGATTTCATCGGTCGACTAACAGTTTGCGGACTGTCTGTCCTGATTGGGGTGTAGCATTGCTCCCCTCTCTAAACAGGGAGGGTTCCTCCCCTATTTTAATTCTTGTCATCCTATGACAAATATGGAGCTTTAATATAAGTGTCCCACGCTAAACCCTGGGCACTTTCTGAAGTCCACAATAGTGGTAAGTGCGCACGGGATCTTTGTGCACTTCCTAAAATCCACATAAGTGGTAAGTTCCCACCAAGTTTTTGGTTTCTTTCTAAAATCCTATATGGTATGGGTTACGCGGTACTCGTTCCCATTTTTTGAGTTGGTTTAAAACCCCGGTCTCCCTGGGCCCAACTTCACTCGATATCACCTCAGATATCTCCTGACCATCTGTTATCCAGGGTGCGTTATCTGAGGATAACCCCTGCTAGAACGGTCTCTGTCTTGGGACAGGCCTGTTAGTCGCTATTTCTGAGTCAGTTCACTGAGGGAACTAGACTCGGTAGTACTGGCAGTTCCTGTTCTAGTTAAGTCTAAGTATTAACTTAGCCGTTCCTCCGAAGGAATCTCCGATTCCAACCTGAGCTGTGCTCTGGGTCCTTTGACCCATTCAGGTAAGTGAGTAACAGTTCAGGCTTTGGCCGGGGAGGTTACGTTCTGACAGCTGTCACCTCGTCCTATAGGGATAATTCTTCACAGAATTTACACTTAGTGCTCACTACTATGCACTCCCCTCAGCATGGAGACGTTGGTATACCTTTCCCCAATAGTGACCCCTAGGGGACGCGGTGAGGTTTCCCTCGGAAGGGAACGTCTCTAGGTTACGTATGTAACCCTAGTTCCCTGAGAAGGGAACGAGACACCGCGTCCCCTAGGCTTCTTCCCATGCTTCGGACGAGAAGCTTCAGACAGTGAAGCGGCTGTATGTTTACTTCGGCGACTCTTTATACTGTGTCGCCCGGTAGTGACGTACCAGCAGCGACGTGCGCGCCGCAGTGACGTCATACGCTGTCGCCGGCCATTTCATGGAGTTTTTCTATGCATTCTTCAGACACGAGTCACGCTGCAGCGTTCCCCAATAGCGACCCCTAGGGGACGCGGTGTCTCGTTCCCTTCTCAGGGAACTAGGGTTACATACGTAACCTAGAGACGATTTTCATCATTATACAGTCTATTTAAATAAATATTCAGAAACATGTGCAGTGCTACTATTTCTTTTTTTCTGTTTAAGTTTTATTAAACTGAAGATTAAAATAAAAGACCTCTTCGGATAAATGATGTAAACGCATCTCCGAAATAATCGCATACACAGAGGCATGTTGCTATTATAGTAGTTAGTACTACTATAATAACAATAGGCAAATAAAATATAGACTGAGGTTACAAAAGTAATTTAGTCAAGATAAGTGAGGAATTTAGTTTTTTGTTTTTTGAGTAACATTAATGACAGGCGGCAGCGGCTGATGTCAATACACAAATCCAATAATACACCCTTGTTTTCTTTCTCAACTTTTTATGTTCACTTAAGACATAACCGATTTTATTTATGGGATATTTTGATATAATTATGTGTGTATTTGTCCATTCGAATGTGCAAGAATGCGAGAAAGAGCTCAGTCCAGTGTTCGTGAATATGAAAGGCAGTTTTTTGTTTGACATGCACAGCACAGAAAACAGCGTGCAAGCGCAGAAGTGAGTTCTATTTTCGTCTTCTTGCAGCTGAAGCTTTTCAAATAACATTAAAGGGATAGTTCACCCAAAAATAAAAATTTGATGTTTATCTGCTTACCCCCAGGGCATCCAAGATGTAGGTGACTTTGTTTCCTCAGTAGAACACAAACAAAGATTTTTAACGAAAACCTGTGCAGTCTGTTAGTGGTTTAATGGAAGTGGTTGGGCACCAAACCTTTGAAAGTAGCAAAAAAAAAGGTCTTAAGACACGAAACGATCGTTTTTTGTGAGAAATTGAACAGTATTTATATCATTTTTTTACCTTTGATGCACAGCCACGTCCATCTGTCATGATCACGATCTCTTCATCCGGCTCGTTACACGTGTACACGCTCTGGTGTAGTTTACACAAATGCCAGAAGGGGAAATCGGTGATAAAAAACAATTCTGGATCAGTTTGCGCAAGAAAATGTAATATTTTACCTTTAATTCGGTTTTAACAATCAGCATATAGCAAGTAATTACTGTTTTGAATACCCGCTTTACCCAAAATCTCGCACGTGTAACAAGCCGGATGAAGAGTTCGTGCTCATGACAGATGGACGTGGCTGTGTATCAAAGGTAAAAAATGATATAAATACTGTTCAGTTTCTCTTCTCACAAAAAAACTATCGTTTCGTGTCTTAGGACATCAATGTATCGTCACGAGCAGCAGGGTGTAATTTGGATTTGTCTGTGTGTGTTTTTTGTTACTTTCAAAGGTTTGGTGCCCATCCACTTCCATTAAATCACTAACAGACTGCACCGGTTTTCGTAAAAAATCTTTCTACTGAGGAAACAAAGTCACCTTCATCTTGGATGCCCTGGGGGTAAGCAGATAAACATCAGATTTTCATTTTTGGGTGAACTAACCCTTTAAATGAGCATACAGAAATAAAGAAACAAAATCTAAATTTTATTTTATAACAAGTAATTCGATTCCTGACCTCAGCCATATGATTTCCAAAACAGCTTTCCAAAAATAGCTTTTCAATACCCAACCATCCTATTATAAAAAAAATATTTTATTCTTGCATGCAAAAGACCTGTATAGTAACTATGGGGCTATGTAAAATGTTTTGGCAACTACTTAATAGGTTTATCATTTATCTTTTTTTCCCTCGATAATTTCGATAGTAGTCTGAACCCTGATGTTGACATCGACATAGCAATACTTCCAAGATATCATCGATACACAATAATACCGTCATATCGCCCAGCCCTAATTGCCATTATGAATTTAAAGGTAACAGTAAGTTAAAGATACCTGAAGCAGCTGCATTTTGCTGTTTAAATACTGGTTTAATACAAATAATTTTAATGTGCATGGAAACTTGATGTGACAAGACATGGTAATAAAAAAACATTCCCAGGAAATAAATACCGTACTAATGTGTACTTCAAATACAATAAAACTAGCTTAGGATAAAAGCATCTGAAAAATGCATGAATGTAAAACAAAATGTGTTTTGGGTAACCTGATTCTGCATGTCTGTAAGATGGACAGCTGGCTGTGTGATGATTCTGCCCCTGTTGGTCAGCATCCAGTTTGTGCTTGGAGAAATCTTCTGTAACAGACAGTGTCACAATACTCTTTTAGTGTACCTATAGTTTATAATCAGAAAAGACAACTACTGTACAGTGATACAATTTACATTTTTTATAAAACAAATATTTATAATATTTATTAGCAAAACTTGCTATATTCATACATTGCTAGCACGTTACTTTCTTTCAAAAAGTTAACATGTTCTGCGAGTTAGTGAAGAACAGCAGCCTGTGGCTAATTTAGTAATGTTAACATTAGTTAAAGGAGAACTCCGGTGTGATTTTGACCTGAAGTGTATTGAATCATGATACCGAGTGTGAACGTACCTTGCATATCTCATCTCGGTTTGTGTCCTGCTGTCCGAAATCTGGGGTCAGTTAGCCGATGCTCACAACAGGTTGTCAATGAGAGTCAACAGGGCATCGAAGAAGCCATGTAAATAAATCACTGTTTTACGCCATTTACGAGGCACAAAGTAGCTCCACACTTCATTGGTAGACTTCCAAGGGCCCTGACATTTAAAACGAGACATTGAGAACTCAGAAAAAGCACCGGTAGTTTATTTACAAGAAGATTTATACAGACAGTAACTGGAAGAGAAAATCCGGTCGTCGCCATCTTGAACTTAGTCACGATAAGTCGAGTGTCGAGCACCAAGGAATTTATTAGGTTATCAACGTATCAGGTTGTAGTTTCCTTCGTGCTCGACACTCGACTTATCGTGACTACATTCAAGATGGCGGCGGCCGCTAAATTTCTTGCAGTTACTGTCTGTATAAATCTTCTCGTAAATAAACTACCGGTGCTTTTTCTGAGTTCTCAATGTCTCGTTTTAAATGTCAGGGCCCTTGGAAGTCTACCAATGAAGTGTGGAGCTACTTTGTGCCTCGTAAATGGCATAAAACAGTGATTTATTTACATGGCTATTCCGATGCCCTGTTGACTCTCACTGACAACCTGTTGTGAGCATCGGCTAACTGACCCCAGATTTCGGACAGCTGGACACAAACCGAGATGAGATATGCAAGGTACGTTCACAGTCACACTCAGTATCATGATTCAATACACTTTAGGTCAATATCACACCGGAGTTCTCCTTTAAGTTGATGAAAGCAAAGTTCACTTGTTGTTTGCACCGCGACGACGGCAATCACCAGAAAAAACTCCAATACACCTCCAATACAGACGACATGACCACGAGACCACAAACTTGAAAATAAAACATAAAAGATGCACTTAACCGCGGTGTTCAGTTTTACCTCAGTTTCATGTTCGCGCGCTTGTCACGTCACGTCTCTCACTGAATTTAGAGGGACTGTCCATAAAGTTACATCCGACATTGATACACACATTTCTTACTTAAACATCGTTTGAAGAGAGTTACATTGCTGAAGTTAGCTATAAAGAGACAGCGTTGAAGAGATATTATGCTGCTCTGTGACTAACGTTAAGTTTATTAACTTCGGCTTACTGACATTATTAGCTTACCAGTTCATGTTATCATCGATACTTTGGCAGTCATTCACAAGAAAAGGATCCAAAATACACCTCCGACGTTACAGACGACATCCAGACCAGAAACTTGAAAATAACAAACAAAAGAAGGGCTTGAAAATACTGTTTAAAATGTCCACAGAAACAGTGGTGTTGCCTAACGCACTTTACCTCAGTATATCACCGTTATGGCGGCGCCCCGGCCGTCAGTCAAAAAAAAAAAAAAAAAGTGTACCGACATGAAAAACACGATGAATATTGTTAAGTTTTCTGTTAATAAGTGAAAACATCTTAAAATTTGTTAAGTTTATCATAAAACAGAAATAATATACTAGAGATGCACCGAAATGAAAATTCTTGGCCGAAACCGAAAACCGAAAAAGAGGAAACCAAGGCTGAAAACCGAAACACCGAAACAATTATGCCAATTATTAGTACCATTGCATTTATGGCTATGACTGTGTACTAATTTTACTAAAATCAAGGCATTGCAATTGCATAAATTAATATTAAATTTCAAAGAATAAATCAGTTATATTAATTTAAACAATTATTATCAATCAAGTATTATATTACTTGAACAACATATACATATATTTTACTGCCTTTGTTTAAATGTTTTAAATTTTTATAACACATTATCCATCAGTTCACATTTACAACGTGTTTCTCTTCCAGCAGGAGGCGCTGTCAGAATGGTAAACAGAGCAGCGCAGCAAATGACTTTGAAACGTGCAGCGCTCATATTTATTCAATGGATAGCCTTTTGAAGTTTCATCAAATTAAGAGCTTTATTTAAGTCTTTCAAAAAACAACCCTTACACAATAGTAGGGGACTAAATTAATATCAGCATATGAAGTATAATCGTCTCTCATTGTCTCTTGAGAGAATGCACGTTAGATGCTGAAAGCACTGTCAGTTTGTACTTTCGCTTTCACATATTGCGCAGTTTTCGCGTTGCTTGTGTGATATCCATTGGCTCACCTCCATGGTTTAAAACATAAATATTTATAAAAATACAGTATATAGAAAAGGCATATCTTTAAAATGTTGTGACGTAACACCAACGTAAAGCCATTGTTTTTCACTCACTGAAAGCCACATCTGTCAGCGCAATGCGCCGATCTCTGCTTTAATCACTGCTGCACGCACCACTGCAGACACACCCCTCTTGAAATTTCGGCATTACAAGTTTTGCAAATCGCTATCCGTGGGTCTTTCTCAGATATACTGAAATACATCCACACCGCAGAAGTGTTGCTTCAGACAAGCACGTGCAGGCAGCGGTTTCTGTGTGCGTCAACATACTGTTTCGGCGATAAAAGTCTCTCGGCCGAAAACCGAAAATGCACTTTTGGGCCATTTTCAGCCGAAAATTTGCGGGGGGCGAATATTCGGTGCATCCCTATAATATACTAACCTTTTTGTCACGTTATTGATGCAACATTTCTCTTTTGTCCTTTTTACCGCCACTTCCTCTCAACAGGAGAAAAAAAATCTCCCTTGCCATTGGTAAATTTTTCGCGGGCAAGTTCACTACTGTAAATTTACAGTAGTTTACTGTGAACGCATTTACAGTATTACAGTAGTGATCATATATTTTCCCATAACCCTTTGCAGTTTACAGTAAAATACTGTATATACATTTTACAGTATCTTACTGTAGATATTACAGTAAATTACTGTTCAAATTACAAACTAAATTATACGATTATAAACTCAAAGGGTTACCTGAATAAAATCTTTAATAAAATCCAGTTAATGCCCCATGATGCTCAGCTTTTGCTGTATTTGAATATGTTTGACCTTTTTGGCTTTTATATAACTGAAACATTCATTACTATGCAGTATCACAATAATCAAATCAATCAAAAAAATCTCCCCCCAAAAACCTAAAATACCTGTATTTTCCAGCTAATGTCACATTTTTATTATCTGATACCTGCTGTGACTGTTAGAGGTACATGAGCCAATAAATCTAGATTAAGTCAGATCATCTTTCTGTTTTTTTAATAAGTTTGTAAGCGTTTTGATTTTATTTACAAGTATATTACCTTATTTCTGAAAGTAATAAGATTTGACCAATACACAACTATACAAAGACAGTGCGACAGTGGGACTTCAGGGTCTATTTTTTTCTGGAAAATGCAGTACACACAAGATTAATAAAAAACAATGAAGTAAAGGTAATATAAATTTTCAAATTGACAGTCAGTGATGCTATTTACATGCACTTTAACAGCTTTTTTTGTTTGGCCTGAAACATCCACTCTTGCATGTTTAACAGTTTTGTCACCATAGTGTGCGTGTAAACCGTACTGACTGTGATTGCAACATTATTAAAGAGTAACTGGTTCAACGTCTTGTGAAGACACCTGCATACACCACCTCATCCTCCTGTTGGAAAACACAAAGAAGATATAAAGAGACACATGCCTATGAGATAAGAAAGGAGTCAACCATTATTAATGCCCTGCTTCTTAATAAAGTTCAGTTTTAAAGGTTAAATATTGTGTTTTTCAAAAATCATTTGTCTGTTTAGACCAGGTCCAGATCCAGTATTAAATCACTGATGGTGCTCCTGTAATTAGTGAATATTCTCTAGTAAAGTGCAGATGTTATGGCAACTTCTATGCTTCAATTTTTTTTTAAGAAACTAACTTTTTACTTTCTTTTGCTCAAATGACTTCAAAATGTAGAATTACACAGGATTTCTGGTATGGATTGTCACTCTAAATCTGAATATACTGTAACATTTACACTTAAAAATACAGGTTCCCAAGGGGTGATTTTTGCAGTGTTGCCAATGAATATTTTTTTCTGCATTTAAAGGGTTCTGTGGATGTTCTTCAAAGAACCATTGATGCCAATAACGAACCTTTATTTGTCAGAGTGTAACTTCAACTTCAAATTCAAATTATTAATATTTTTTGTTAGAAAGGATTTTTTTTTTTTAGCAAAATTATGGAATGAACTATCTTACCGATTCTTTTGCACATTTCTTTTGTAGAATATTGGATCGTTGTAAGTAATCCTTCCTCACAAGTCTCAACTGTTTCTAACAACAAGAATAGATGCATTATAATTGGTCACAAGATCTGAGATTTTTGATCTTAAGTAAAATGCTGTATTTCATATTCATTTTAAAAGCATGTTCTTTTATTTATTACATATTATTTTTACTAATGTGTCAGCGATAGGTGACACTTGCCTTCTGGATCAGTTTTTCCGCAGATCCAGATCAACACTGCAGCTACAGTCAACAGAGATCCAGCAACAGCAGCAATAGCAGAGATCGGCACTATCAGAGCCATAGATTCTGGAGGTTGTGAAGGAGACGATTGTGGGGGAGACTGTGGAGAAGACTGTGATGGTGGCTGTGAGGAATACTGTGGAGTAGACTCTGGAACCGGTGCTGTAGTGAGTGCTATAGAGAGTCATTAGCATTAGTGAATGTGTCTGATCTATAACAAATAATATAAACAGTACAAGCTAAGGCTGGGTCAGTGGCTGTACTGCAATATTGGTACAATATCTGACCCACCTCAACCTTTAAAATAGATCACACCTCTGTACTGTCTTATCTACATTTCCTTTTTATTTGTCTTGGTTTGTGTATTTACAACTTTTCTGAGCAAAAGGCTCAGGGTGATAATGTAGCCATCTTCAATACACTCAGCATTATGTATCTTTCTTATGTTTGATTTTCATCTTTTGATCTTTGATGTCTTGTTGTTATATAGTTGCAAATCTATGGTAGGTTAGACAAAAATACTAATGAAATAATAGCAAATATGGCGTGGCATATTTTATAGCCATAACCTCTGGTTACTGTTTAACCTAAGTTGAGACATGGGTAACCATAAGGGACTAAGCATAACTAGTAATTATATAATGGCAAGCATGGTATTAATGATAACCTCCGGTTAACGACCAGATTGGTGAGTGTCAATGGGTGTAAGAACGGGCAACACGACGTAGAAGTACATATAAAGTCTTTAATAAATCCTCAGGCAGGGTAACAAATAGACAGGAATGGCTGGAGAACACGCACACACGGTACGATTGTAACATTGAAGCCAGACATGGAAACAGGGAAATCAAACAAACTTATAAAGGGGAGATAATTACAACAACAGGTGGAGGGAATCACACTAACGAGCAGGAAGACCAAATATGGGCATAGGAGAAACCTGACATACAGTCCAACTGGAGGAAACACTGGGAAAAACCAAGGCAAACAGACCAAGGGCATTACAGTGAGTTTGTGATGTTAAGATTCGTGTTAAAGGCCAGAGACTCTATGCACGATGGAATGCAAATAAAAGTCTAAAGTAAAGGTTTAAGGTGAGTCACTGCAGGCAAAAACAGTGTTTTTTCATGCACCTGTCACCTGGCTTTTTGGTTTTTCATAAAGTGTTTTTTTTTTTCAGACTAGTGGAAAGAAAACATCCAAAATACACTGTTAAGTGTTTTATAGCACTTTGTCTATTTGTGTCACTAGATTTCAATTACAATACATATTTTAAAGGCCATTTTCTCAAAATGAGTTTTTTATGAGCCATACATCTCCACTTCAGTAGCACTTATACACACCAGACTTTAAATTTTTATTCCTGTCTATATCCTGTAGGATTTTACAGAGGAATTTGTTCATGCTTTGCTTGATTTAATGCAACATTTTATTCTGCAAAAAAAAAAAAACAGTTTAAAAAAGAAAAAAAAAAGAGATCTATAATTTTCTGCCTAAGTATTTTCTGAATTATGGAATGACAAAATGAGAAATTCCCAAAAAAATTATCTATGTAAAAATATTTAACTCTTAATATGTCAAACATTTTGAAACTGATTATTACTGATTAGGCACATATGCAAACCCCAGAAATCGCTGTAATAGGCTCTATGCACGCGTACTTCCGCGTTTGACGCAAGGCTGCTATTCCGTTTCCGGTTGGAGAGGTTTGAAGCGGAGAAAAACGCGATTATGGCAGAGTCGACGAATTTTACTCGGTGTTTGCAAGAGTTGCCCAAATGTACAATCACTGATGTGCAGTACAACGCCACAGAGCAAACTTGAGAAAGGTTTCAAGTTTTATGTGTCTTCGTATCTGTGCAATTATGAAGGTAAATTCAGCTAACCTGAACCGCCTGAACTGAACTGCTATTATTTTTTTACGATTCGTCCAGCAGCAGGCGTGTTTGTAATTTTGTCTGAAAGTGTCAGGTAAAATCAGGGCCACAAATGAGATCTCAGTGAACGCTCACTGCTACCGCTCTATGAGGAAAGCAGAGACTCCACACCAACTGAGAGTAGAGTAGCTTAAAAGTGACGTTCAAAGTTCTGTTGGACATGTTCAGTCCAGTTCAGTTTTTACTTTTCTAACGTTACCACTGTTCAGCTTGGATAACCACAGCTGTTATCTTAGCTAGTATGGATGATTATTGTACAAAATAATAAGAATAAAAAATGTAATGCAGTTCTACGACAGATGAATAGCACTGCATTATCACTGCTAATTATAGCTGAAACAGTGGTAATGGAGATACAAGGCGGCAAAGTTGGTTTTATAATCACACATTCTTTAGGAAACGCGTGGAAACTTAGAAAAGTGTTAAATTTAGCAGATGCTGTACACTGCGGCACACAGCAGTGGTGGCTAGAGGGGCTGTCCTCCCGTCTTTGAAAAGATACTTTCATACGTTTAGATGTCATTTTATATGTTTATTTAATATAATAAAGCAAATAAGCATCAACAATATGAGTGGAGTCTGTTTTTGTGACTAACGTTACCGTAGTATAGAAGACAATACAAGTTATTAGAAAAAATAGTACACAACACTCTACAATCGCGCCGGAACGGAAGTAATCCAGCATCCTTATATTCCACCGGAAGTACGTCATTCACCGCCGTGCATACAGCCTATTCCTTGAATGTGCGAGGTTGTGGCCACTCCATTACCGCCTTGACCTTTCTTTCATCCATTACCACACCCTCCTGACCAATGATGTAGCCGAGGAATGAGATGGAAGTCTGATGGAACTCACATTTTTTGGCTAAGGCATATAGCTGGTACTGAATTAGGTGTCTTAGAACAGATCTCACGTTGACTGCATTCCTGTATAGTGTTAGAATAGATCAAAATATTGTCAGTGTACACGATTACCCACTGGTCCAGGAACGGAACACATTGTAGAAGAATGATTGAAGTTCTAAATGCTGAAGGACTGTTGGAGAGTCTGAAGGGCATAACCATGTACTCATAGTGGCCAATAAACGTACTGAATGCCGTTTTGCATTCATTTCCCTCTTTGATTTGGATCAAGTTGTAGGGACTGCCTAAGTCAAGCTCAAAGGCTCAAGGGTGGCAGGAACTAAATTTAAAGGGTACCTGAACTTGACAGTTTTGCGGTAATCAATACAGGGTTGAAGACTTCCATCTTTCTTTTTAACAAAGAAGAATCCAGCTGAGGCAGGTGAGGTTGAGGATGAAACCTTTATCTAACTCCTCTATGTAGGCTTTCATAGCTTCCGATTCAGGCTGAGACAATGGGAAAATTCTACCCCTAGGAGGTGTGGTACCTGTAAGTAGTTTGATTGAGCAGTCACTAGAGTCGTAAGGTGGTAACAGAGAAGCTTTGACTTTGCTGAATGCTTCTGAGAGGTCGGACTATTCATCAGGTAAGCCTGGAATGTCTGGGTTCTGTTCTGTGAGGATGATGGATCATAATTGTAGGGGTGAGATGGGAGTTAGACAGTGCTTATGACATGTGTTGTCCCAATGAATGTTTTGTCCTTCCCTTCAGGAGATGTGAGGGTTGTGGTTGCGTTGACGAGGTAAGCCAAGAATTATCGGATTATTGGGTAAATGGATGATCTAGAATCTGATGTTTTCATGATGCAATGCCATCTGTAGGTGGATCTCATCTGTGATGTGGGTAATTTTGCCCCTTCTGAGGGGTCTGCCATCTAAAGGCCCTTTCACACGGGACGCAGCAGTCACGAGTGTCTAGTTCATTTTCAATGGGAGACATGCGGCAAGCGGCAAACCGCGGGCGGTTTCGCTGGCGACACGAAGGCGGAGTGTAAGCGGTGCTCGTGCACCCAAAATCCTACCGTTTCCACGGGCACGACGCTTCGCGGCAGGCACCGCCAAAGATAAAAAATATTGTATCTTTCAGTGAGTGGCAGCGCCAGCCCCGTTGGCTTTAACCAATCAGTAAACAGATTATTAATAACTAACCATAGAACATTTAACTGAATTTATAAAGGACAGATGAAAATAGAGGATTAGAAGATTATAGATAGAAGATTATTTTAAGTGTGATGAATTTCCCAGAACTGTATGAATCATCTAAAATCTCATACTTGGGAGCTTGTGATGCACGAGTTGGTTTGCCAGGTAAAAATACAAATAATGTTATGTACAAAACAATACATTATTATGTGTGGTGTTATGATAAACTATATCCTTCAAACGTTTGAATAATAATAATGACAATAATTAATGACAGGGTGACACAAACACAAATTTCCGTTACTTTTTTTGTAAGGAATTGTAACTATGGCAACGTCTGCCCCGAGACCGCGTCGCGAACACCACCTCAACTGCACAAAACGCTACAAGAGAAGGCGGCAGCCGCGCGGCGATTCCACTGCTTGCTGCGTCCCGTGTGAAAGGGCCTTAATGCTTCCACTGCCAAACGAGAGTCACAAGGTTCATTTTAACTCTAGTTGTTGAGCAAATTCAGCAGAGGTGAAATTACCAGCAGCTCTTGAATCTAACAAAGCAGTGGTGACAATCTGTTTATCTCTGTTGGTTAGAATTATAGGTATCTTGAAACTTGAGTTGGATTGGATGAAAGGAGAAAAGAACTCACTGGTCTAGGATTTGGGTTTGGAGGACGAATGGGGCATGATGTCTTGAAATGGCCGGCTTTACCACAATACATGCAGAGATGATGTTGCAATCATTGTTTTCTTTTATCTGGAGTCAAGTGAGTATATCCGAGCTGCATGGGTTATACTGAGGTATGAGGCAGAGCTATGGCTGAATGGAGCATGAACGGGTGATCATATGAGGTTATCTATCTGAATAGATAATCGTTCAAAGTTCTTCCCTCATCACAACATGTCAGTTCCAATTGAAGTTCCAGACATAATCCCTTCCTGAAGATTAACTTCAATGCATCTTCAGTCCAATTTGTCTGAGCGGTGAGCGTGCGGAAGGGTAAAGCATATTTAGCTGCCATCTTTTTCCCTGGGTTTAACATGAGAAGTTGTTCACCAGCACAGTTGTTTACCTCCTGCAGGGTGTTCGTAGACCTCTTTAAAAAGTTGTAAAAACACACTTTAAGAGATCTGTCCACTCTCCATATCACAATCCAGATACCAGTCCATGCTGGTGACGTAGAATCACAGTCAGATAAACAATCCAGGTCACAAACAGAGTATCAGTTCACAAAAGAAACGCTCAGAAATGATTACCAAGGCAAATCAAGACTTCACAAAGGGGTGAATGATGTGATGTGCTTATAAAGAATGACTTTGAACAACTCTGTTATTTTTAATTAATCAAAATCTAAACATCTGTTAATTCTTAGCAAGTATTTTTGTAAATGTATGACAGAAATTAAATCAATCTGGTTAGTACTGCCTGAAGCTGGTAAAGCTGTTTGTGGAGTTGTTTAATCATTATCTGCTGAGATCCTGAGAGATTTAATGTCGTATTTTGTTTCAGTTGATCTCATCTAAGGCAGTTGTGGTCTTTTCTCTGCTTATCTCTCTTCTTTTCTAATTTTTTTTTTCAATGATTCTGATTGTTACCAGCAGGTGTTGATCACTAATGCTCACTTATCAATCAGTTAATCATGAAAAAAAAATCAGTTTAACTGAAGACACTTCAATGTTATTTTGTAGATTGGCGTGCCCATCGTCATCTCACCTCACCTCATATGTTTGCGGCTGACTGCAAATGATCACAATAAGCAGTCTGGGGTCAAAGGAAAGGTAAAAAGCCCAAGGTGAAGCCAGTTTCACCTTTTTATAGATAGGCTACATTCATAATGAAACTTTTTTTTTGGGCTGTTGATGATGATTAAAAATCGGTAATAATTTTATCACTACCAACTCATCTGCCTTAAGATTGTAGTTTCCATGGCTTAAAATGCATGAGGCCAATGGTTCCCAAACACGTTCCTGGAGGCCACAGCACTACACATTTTGCATCTATCCTTTGTCTGACACACCCATTTCAGGACTTGGAGTCTTTACTAATGAGCGGTTGTTAAAGTTCGTTATTTGAGGCATTCATAATAATTATTAACAAAGCTAGATGCCCTGTTTAAATATATGATATTATTTACACTGCAAAGGTAAAATATAAATGTAACTTATTATGCTATATCTGAAGGGGGAGGAGTGTGTCATGTTTAGTCGATAAAACACTTCCGCATAGGATACACCTGTGTATCCTCGCTCAAGGCTCCTCAGGAAGCCTCCTCACTCCTCGATCCTCACCTCCTCACAGTGCAATTAGAGAATCGAGATGTCCTACAAAATGGCTGAGCTTGATGGGTTTCCGGGTCATAGGATGGAGGACAGAGGAGTGAGGAAACAAGGAGGATATTGAGAAGCACCCAAAGTCTTGGGGGGCTTTCAGGAACGTAGTTGGGAACCACTAGGCTACATAAAAACAATGAGGCAATAATGTTTAGTTAATTAATAATAATTATACGTTTTCGTAATGTGGGCTAAAACGAAATAAACAATTAATGTACATCAAATAAGATTACAAATGCCTACAAAGGGTTTGTATTTTCTGTTGTTACATTTACAGGATGAGCAAATCCTTTTAATAATGAAAAATATTTAATTAAAATATCCACTTAAGCTTTTGATAGAAATACAACAGCCTCTATAATTTATTCAACAAAAACATGTGAACATCACAACCCTTGCCAAAATTAACCATAGTTTTATCATAGTTAAACTGCTTAATTTTCCTTTTTTGTGATTTCTGAATGCTTGAGACAATTACATCAATTTGACAACTGTATTAATAAAATTGTAGCCTATAACTGTCTAGAGCAGGGCTGCTCAACCCTGCTCCTGGAGATCTACCTACCTGCAGATTTTTGTTCCAGCCCTGCTCCAATACAGCTGTCTGTAATTATCAAGTGCTACTTAAGAGATTAATTAGCTGGTTCAGGTGTGATTCTTTAGGGTTGGAGCTGAACTTTGTAGGATAGTAGATCTCCAGGAACAGGGTTGGGCACCCCTGGTCTAGAGCTACTGTAATTTATAAATTATACAATTGATTTTCAGTTTATTTATTTATTTACTTTTATATTTTAAAGTTCTGTTTTGACCCCGTAAGTGTTTTTTTTTTTGTTCGTTTTTTTGTTTGTTTGTTTTTTTTGTTTTTGTTTTATAATGTTTGGAGGAAGGGAGCACAACAATACTATTCTGCCACCCATTTGGCCAGCAGCAGACCTGCTCATTTTTATGTAAACTAAGTCCGATCAGTTAGAAAAGATATACCACACTCGGTCGAAACATTCGAAGACCTGAGCTGAATTTAATGGTTGTAGAGATAAAGCTCCAAGAGGAGTCAGAGTAAAAGTTTTTCTCCAAAGAATAGTAACTGGAATTTTATTTTGCATTTCAGTAGGTTGACCTTCTCAAGCAATCATAATGATGTTCTATTAACATTAAGGAAACTGGACATTTTGACATTCCCATAACTAAAACAGAATGTATAGAAAACCCTTAGCACAAAGAATTTGTTAGCTGGCTGTGTGCTGTTAAATTAGAATGTAAATGCAGTTGTTGGGCACATGCTTGTTTAAAATGTAATGCCATAGGCCAAATTGAAGTACAAAATAAAACATGAAATTAAAAAACAGTTTAGGTGTATCTGTGCACATTAATGCTACTCAATGATTCACACTGCTCATACTCACCGAAGATAGTAACATTGAATCTGTATGTGGTCTCTGTCCTGCCACTAATGGTGATTTGATAAAGTCCAGAGTCTGTGGTTCTGGTGTTTGTGATGGTCAGAGATCCAGTCTGATGATCCAGCTGCAGTCTGTCTCTAAATCTTCCATCAGGACCATCAGATGTGTGGTAGACATTGGCTGGTTTATTGATTTCAGCTATAACAGTCTCTGAATGTCCAAACGTCCATGTCATCAAATCCTGTATTTCAGTAACCTTTGTGTTTAGAGTGACTGAATCTCCCTCCTTCACTGACTTCACTCTATCTGTATCAGCAAACACTGGAGAACAGACAGAGTTTCTCAGTTACTTAAAAATAATTTAAAACTAAAATAAATTACTTAGTTATAAGTATTAAGTAATAAGTTACTTAATTATAAGTTGATTAGTTGGTTTATTTATTTATTTATTAAGTTGAATTTTTACAAACTGTGTAAATGCATTTTCTGGCTTTGAAATTAAGTGATACTTTAAACATTTAAATAATTCAAATAGAGAAAGGTGAATATTTGAGCTGTTTTAGGCCAGGCTTACTAAATACAGGTGCATCTCAATAAATTAGAATGTTGTAGGAAAGTTCATTTATTTCAGTAATTCAACTCAAATTGTGAAACTTGTGTATTAAATAAATTCAGTGCACACAGAATTAAGTAATTTAAGTCGTTGGTTCTTTTAATTGTGATGATTTTGGCTCACATTTAACAAAAGCCCACCAATTCACTATCTCAACAAATTAAAATATAGTGACATGCCAATCAGCTAATCAACTCAAAACACCTGCAAAGGTTTCCTGAGACTTTAAAATGTCCAGAAGACAATCATTTACACACTTCACAAGGAGGGTAAGCCACAAACATTCATTGCCAAAACTGGCTGTTCACAGAGTGCTGAAGAAAGAAATGAACTGTTGCCCAGTGGTCTAAAGTCCTCTTTTCAGATGATGGGGTGCAATGTCATCTGCTGGTGTTGGTCCACTATGTTTTTTGAAAACCAAATTTCTGCACCCATTTACCAAGAAATTTTAGAGCACTTCATGTGACTAGCTTTTTAAAGATGCTGATTTCATTTCCCGGCAGGATTTGGCACCTGCCAAAAGCACCAAAGGGTGGTTAAATGACCATGGTGTTGGTGTGCTTCACTGGCCAGCAAACTCACCAGACCTGAACCCCATAGAGACAATACCTCATAGAGAATCTATGTGGTATTGTCAAAAGAAAAATGAGAAACAAGCGACCAAAGAATGCAGATGAGCTGAAGGCCACTGTCAAAAAAAACAGGGCTTCCATACCACCTCAGCAGTGCCACAAACTGATCACCTCCATGCCACGCCGAATTGAGGCAGCAATTAAAGCAAAAGAGCCCCTACCAAGTATTGAGTACATATACAGTAAATGAACATATTTTCCAGACCAGGGCAACAATTCACTAAAAATGTTTTTATTGGTCTTATTTATTGGTTGAGATAGTGAATTGGTGGGTTTTTGTTAAATGTGAGCCAAATCATCACAATTAAAAGAACCAAATATTTAAACTACTTCAGTCTGTGTGCATTGAATTAATTATAAGTTTCACAATTTGAGTTGAATTACTGAAATTAACTTTTCTACGACACTCTAATTTGAGATGTATCTGTATGTGCTAAAAGGTCCTTTAGACATCAACAGTCTTTAGAGTGCCACATCAGCAGCAGCTCTGTGTCAGGAGAGTTTAACTTGAATCAGCATCTTTGATATGCGTTACATTTTTGCTAAATAGAGAAGTAGACCTTTTTGTTTAATATGTTTAAGTAAGTTTCATGCCCTTTCTATCTGAAATTCTATTGGAACATAAAATGTGTTTATTTATAAATTTATAATAAACTATAATGAATTATATTTATTAATGCTATTCATTTGTTTATTTAATACATTTTAATTAGTGAATGTAAATAATTTACATTTAAAGACACAGATGACTGACACTATAAAACACTAAACTCATTTAATATTCCAATAAAATAAGAAAAAACTAAAACTATGTATTTGCATTTGTGAGATGACAGGCTTACATTTCAACAAGATCTCACATTGATATTGATTGAAGCCTATAAGTTTAAAACTTACCGATCAGATGCCAAAAACACAAACAGCTTAAAACAAGTGAGGCAAACATTTTCTTCAACAGTTGAAGGGTCTGAAGATGTTTGCAAAGATGATCTGAGATCGTTGTAGTCTGTAGAAAAGTCCTGGACACACTTGAAAACTACTCCAGACAGTACGTTTTTTGGGGGTTGTGCTACAGTTCTTTTTTTTTTTTCTGTAAACCGCAGTTCCATGTTTGTGCACTGCTGTGTGCCATTGTGTTCATGATCTCTGTTCCAATGTATAACCTGTCCCTCTGTTGGATTAGATTAATTTTGTGACACATTTTTCTTTTTCCAAACAAAAAAAAATTGCACAACAAAACAGTTTTTGGATTTCAGAGTCACAGCAACAGAAGTCTGCTCAAACAAAACTCGACATATGCATTTGCACGTTTTTATTGAACACACAAGCCTTTAACAGTCCAGAAAGGAAAATGTATGTCAACCCCCAGGTCTCACGTCCCCCAAAACTGAAACCAACTAATAGTAATGAAACTAACCAGAGCCTATTACTTCTCCAAAAGATGGAGTTAGGGGTACACTTGTCCAAACAGTGTGATGTAGATGTTGTCAGAGTTTGTAGAAGTCAGATTACAAACAAAACACTGATTTATTATAAACAAACAAACAAAAAGCCAGGAGGAGACAAACACGTCGAAACTTCATTACCGGTCAAGGGGAAAGAGGCACAAAAGACTATTTAAACACATGTAACGGGGAGTGGCCACTAAACAAGGACAGGTGAAACCAATCAGGGATAACGATAAACACCATATTGTTTTTGCTCTATTTCACCAACAAAAATCATTCCAAACACAGCCACAGCACAGTTTTGTGTCTCAGAGCAACATGACGGTGCTTCTTTCCTGAACGAATCAAGCATTTAAATGATTCGGTTCAATCTTAATGACTCCCTTATTAACAGTGACTTACTGCTGTCACAGATATAGCAGGTTGAGGAGTGGAGATGAAGATGCTGAACCGGAGTAAATCAAATACTGATATTTATTAGAAAACAAACGTAGAACATGAAGCAGAACAAAACAGAAGTAACGTTACCGACAGACATTGGGTGTGAGCAAACACAGACTATAAATACACAGAAGACAGGGCATGGTACAACAAGATAACAAAGGATAACGAGGGGGAAGTACAAATATGGGCAAGACTGAACCAACTAATACAAACCCAAAAGGGGGAAACAAGGACTAAACCATATAGACTATAGAAACAGAGGAGGAAAAACACAAGGAAAACAGAACAGACAAGACTTTAATCCTGACAACTGCCACCTACTGGTGGTTTTAATTGCACAAATAAAGTATCTTTTTATTTGAAAAATAATTGTAAATATCACTATGCAACGTTTTATGTTTTAAATATTAAAACATTATTTATGCATTTTTTAACTGCAGGTTAAAGCATTTCATGTCCCTCTGGGCTTCATTAAATACTGTGTAAATACTGCTAAATGGCACTTTAGATGCAATTTCTGTAAAGATGAATTTTGTTGATACTGATTTCATTTGTTTGGTAATAGCCAAAATGTATTATTATTATAATTGACTAGTTGAATGTAGGAATTTCACTCAAAACAATGGATTTATAAAGGTAAAAATCAATTTAAAATCATTGGAAAAGATTCATTTCTATCACTGCAGTGAACTGGCCACACAGATCAAGAATTTCAAAGAATTTAGGAGTCAGTTGTTCACGCAACAAGTAATTCTGTTTGGTTTATAAACATTATTTGAAACATTATTCACTTTTTTTCAGGGTTAATTGTGTTATTTTGTTGCTTTAATTAAATATGCATAAGTAATATTTTTGCTCTATGCACCCTCTTGTGGCCTCAGAAGAGAAGCCAAATGCTTTTTTCCCTTAACTGAAATTATACCCTTTAAAAATCAGAATAGCTTCAAATATTGACATTTAATTACAAAATTCAAATGTAGTTTTTCAGACATTTTGACAGCCCAAGTGCATTGTGGGATTTTTTTCTTTTCAGGGAGCAAATGTTCCAGTACACTGGAAGGATTTTGCAATTGAGACAACTCTTAAAATGGCCGACTCCCTGATCAGTTATAACTACAGAACTAGGGAGCCCTATATCTAGGATGTTAAAAAAATTAACAGCAAATTTTAGGTGACCTATACCTTTAAATCTATAAGAGATTCTTTATTTTCTTTGGAATGACACAGAAAATGTACCTATAAGCCACATACCAATGAAAAGGTGTCTTGACAGTTGTCTCTGTGACAACTTGAATACGAGTTTTTAATGAGAGAACTTGATGGTTGTCTTTCCTGTCAATCTTTTTGGATTGCGATGCCTTGGGGGCGGGTTTTAAAGTAGTGTGTTTGAAGATATGGGGCGTTGTCCAATTCAGTCTGCATGGGTTTTCAGACTTGACAAGATATTTCAGACCTCTGATCTGATGAAGGAAATGTTTCATACATTTGCTTTTTGCATTTTGTGCTGTTTCCAACTGGTTGGTAAGTGGCGATTTTTTTTTTATGATTTCTATATTTGCATGCCACTGTAAGGGTGCTTTGATCTCATCGTGAAGTCAAAACTCAGGAACTTCTCGCGGCTCAGGCCGTAAAAGAAAACAATCCACTTCCTAATCTGGGAGAAAGATCTGGAAAAAAAAACCATTTGCTTATCTGTCCCCTCATCCATCCATATGCCCCCTCCTTCCCCTCTGGGGTTACAGTCCAGATCACTAAAAGGTGACTTAGAAGTGTTGGGAGATATTTGCAGAATTCACAATCATAACCTGTTCATGTTTAGTATCATTTTCATGGTCTCATTGTGGTTGGAAATGTGATTTCAGTCCCACATCAGTGGAATAGATCAATAATAAAGATTTCAAATCTGAGGAAAACTCTGTTCCACTGCCCCTTGAAAAGGTGTCTGCCAGATGTTAATGTTCTACCCCAGGATACATGTGGCTATTAGGTCACCTACTGTCCCAGCAAAAGCCTGCGGAGCCATTTGTATGCTAAATTTACGACTGTTTTGTTATGATTTGGGTATTTAAAGAGGATTGGCGAAATATTCAGGGAAGCATTTGTAAGCAGATCTTCCCACACGACTGCCGTGTGTCTCTCTATTTTCCAGGTATGATGACTCTCTGAAACATTTTGTAATTTTGTTTTATGTTTCCTGCTGATCAGTTGTGTAACTAAATGTTGATACATTCTTTTGAATTGATATGATGATTGAATTGTTTTAATTGATATTTTACTATGCCTGGCAAAATAAACATTGTTTCTTAATTCATTTTAGACTGCTGAAATCATTATGACCAGTAAATTGTGAGGACGCTTTTGTGCGCATAAATATACGGCCAAGATAGGACAAACTGGAGGCTCTGGAAAGAACGGAGCAGTAGGCATGTTCTCTGAGACCTCCTGATTTCTGCTTATCACTGGAGTTAACAAGTTGTGTATGGGAAAGACTAAATAACCTATACTTTTTGTAAAAGCAAGCAGTAGGCAGCTGGCAAGAAGATATTAGTCCCCCACAACCTCTGAGTAATTATCAGGCTGGCGATTTTGTGTTACGAGATTGGCGCTCCGGCCGACGCCAGACTCAGACGACATTAGGTCCCCAATGAACGAATAATTGAAAGTATAGCACATCCAAAATAATCAGGTATCTAAATTATGACACAACTTACTTTATGATCAGCATTTAAATTTACTATTGTAATTTGAATTTCATAAATACCTTAAATTGGAGTCAGATTCAAACGAGGAAGGAGTCAGAATTAAATTAGAAATCAAAGTTTTAATAAATGAAGTGTTTTTAAAGAAGCGCAAGAAAAGACATGGACTTCCGGGCCAGTGAATTGGTCCTTTCACCATTTTTGTGGAGTGGTAATGAACTTCAGTTCCACTATCAATGAATTACAAAATGGAAATTTTGCCACTGTTCAGTTTATTTATTTAACATTAAGCCTAAGTTCAAAATGTGTGAATTCAGAAATCTGTTTTGCTTTCTATGCTTTTTTTTAACCTTTATTGTAATAAATGTGTAATTGACAAACTGTTTCTGTTTGTTCTTTAGGTGTGTTTGCTGAGGATGAAGTGCAGTCAGTATCAGTGATAAAGGGGGAATCTGTCACTTTAAAACATTACTGTTAATGAAATAAAGAAAATTAATATGATCATGTGGAAGTTTGGACCTAACAAACTACGCATAGCTAAAATTGGCAGAGAGTTCATATCTCTATAGATGATGGTCCTGATGGGAGATTCAGAGACAGACTGAAGCTGGATAATCAGACTGGATCTCTGACCATCCTGAACACCAGAACCACAGACTCTGGAGAGTATGAGTGACCAACAGCAACAGAAGCAGCAGAAAGATCACATTCAACGTAACTGTTTTTGGTGAGTAGAGAACTACATCTCACTACATTATATATTACAGAAGTGGTGCTAAGCCTCACAAAACTAACTAAATATGTTTTTATTTTTTTACATTATTGAATCCATACAAAGCAGAATTACTCAGAATATAATTTGCCCATCCTTTGGTATATTGACATGGAATTAATAAATATAGTTAAACTGTTATTTTTATCATGTTATTTAGCTCTCCATGATAATAGTAATAATTTGAAAGTGGTTTGGTAAGGAAATGAAGGGAGGTCATTTGCAAAAACAGATATATATATATTGTCACGGGTGGGAAGGAAGACAGGACAGAAAACTCACAGTTTAGCCCCGGAGGGTGGATTTATTGACAAACGTAAGGCAAAAGTGAAAGTGAAAGTGATGGCCGCTGGCTGTGTGAGGCTCGTGACGATCGGTGCTCTTCAATCTTCGTGCTCGGTGCAGATCCAGTGAAACGTGAGGGAATCAGTTCAGCTGCTGTCTGGGAGAGAAGAGAGAGAACCATTAGTCTGAGCTCGTAGGGAGATCGTTTCTCAACTGAGTCAGCCGGCACGCGGCTTATGAGGACGCCGGCTGATGAGACGCAGCTGAGACTGATCCCCGTGTGATGAGCGTGAGGGCGTGGACTTCGTTGGTTTCCAGGGCGACGCTGATATCCGTGCGGGACGCTCGTCACACTCCCCCCCCCCTAAGCGTCGTCCTGGTCCTGTGGATGAGATGAGAAAATAGGGGAGAGACAGGGGGTGGGTGGGGAGTGACCCCTGACAGACCTGCGAAAGCTGCCCAGATCCGAGAGAGTCCATCGGCGTTGGAGTTGGCGGCCCCAGCACGATGTTTGACGTCGAAGTGGAAGTCCTGGAGCGCTAGGAACCATCGGGTCACCCTGGCGTTGGTGTTTTTTGCTCTGGCCATCCACTGAAGAGGGGCGTGGTCGGTTACCAGGGTGAACCTCCGGCCGAGGAGGTAGTACCGCAGCTCCAGGACTGCCCACTTGATGGCTAGGGCCTCTTTTTCCACTGTGGCGTAGTTTCTCTCGGCTGGGGTCAGCTTTCGGCTGATGTAAAGGACTGGATGCTCTTCTCCTTCCTGGACCTGGGAGAGGACCGCTCCGAGGCCGGTGTCCGAGGCATCCGTCTGCAGCAGGAAGGGACAGCGAAAGTCTGGGGCGCGCAGGACGGGCTCCGAGGTTAGGGCGTCCTTTATCCGCTGGAAGGCCTCGTCCGCCGTTGGAGACCACTGAACCTTCTCCGGCTGTCCCTTCCTGGTCAGGTCTGTCAGAGGGGCGGCTAAAGAGGAGAAGTTAGGGATGAAGCAGCGATAATACCCCGCCAACCCCAAGAAGGCTCGTACCTGGGTCTTGGAGATAGGCCTTGGCGCGGTCCTTATGGCTTCTACCTTCTTTTCTTGCGGCCTGATGATGCCTCGTCCAACTTGGTATCCCAGGTACTTCGCCTCCCGTAGAGCTAGATGGCATTTGCGGGGGTTGGCGGTCAGCCCAGCCTTTCGTAGCTCCGTCAGCACCCTCCGGAGATGGTCAAGGTGGTCGTCCCATGCCTCGGAATGGATGACGACGTCGTCCAAGTACGCGGCCGCGTACAGCTGGTGCGGCCGGAGAATGACATCCATCATTCGTTGAAAGGTCGCGGGAGCCCTATGAAGACCGAAGGGGAGGGTCCGGTATTGCCAATGGCCGCTAGGGGTGGAGAAGGCGGTTTTGGGTTTGGCATCTTCAGAGAGAGGTACTTGCCAGTAACCTTTAGTGAGGTCCAGGGTGGAGATATACCGGGCCCGTCCCAATCGGTCTAGCAGTTCATCCACCCGAGGCATGGGGTAGCCGTCAAACTCTGATACCTCGTTGAGTCGCCTGAAGTCGTTACAGAACCGGAGGGTGCCGTCTGGCTTGGGGACCATAACGATGGGGCTGGACCATGGGCTGCGTGATGGTTCGATCACCCCTAACTTCAGCATTTGTTGGACTTCGTCCTCAATAGCCTGCCGACGAGCCTCTGGGACCCGATAAGGTCGCTGCCGAACGACGACACCCGGTGGCGTACGGATGTCATGATGGAGGACGTTGGTCCGCCCGGGGAGAGGGGAGAACACATCAGAGAACTGACCGATCAGGTGTTGGAGGTCTCCCTTCTGGGTAGCAGAGAGGTGGGGGTCCATGTCCACAACCACGGGTTCGGAGAGGCAGAGGGCGGCGAGCTGGTCCCTGGTCCCGACCCATCTCTTGAGGAGGTTAATATGGTAGACCTGGTCAGTACGTCTTCTCCCCGGCTGTCGGAGCCGGTAATTGACAGGCCCGACTCGCTCTATGACGGTATAGGGGCCTTGCCAGGTAGCGAGGAACTTGCAGGCCGCGGTAGGGACCAGGACCATCACTCGGTCTCCGGGCTGGAATTCCCATGGTTGGGCGGTCCGGTCGTACTGACGCTGTTGGCTCTGCTGGGCTTTCACCAGGTGTTCCCGAACTAATGGCATCACCCGGTCGATCTTCTCTCGCATCTGCTGGACGTGTTCGATCACAGAGCGGTGATGGGCAGGCTGCTGCTCCCAGGCCTCCTTCGCCACATCCAGGAGGCCACGGGGTTGTCGGCCGAAGAGGAGTTCGAATGGGGTGAAGCCAGTTGAGGCCTGGGGGACCTCACGGATGCCAAAGAGGACATAAGGTAGCATCAGGTCCCAGTCCCTTCTGTCCTCTGCGCTGACCCGTCGAAGCATCTGTTTTAGGGTCTGATTGAAGCGTTCGACGAGTCCGTCGGTCTGCGGGTGGTAAACTGTGGTCCTCAACTGCTTCACCCGCAGCAGCCTGCAGAGATCTGCCATTAGCCGGGACATGAAGGGAGTACCTTGATCGGTCAGGATCTCGGTGGGTATGCCGACGCGGCTGAAGAGCTGGAAGAGTTCCTGGGCGATGTTCTTGGCCGTGGCTTTTCGGAGAGGGACCGCCTCCGGATACCGCGTGGCATAATCGACCACCACCAGGATGTGTTCATGGCCCCGGGCAGACTTCGGCAGCGGACCCACCAGGTCCATCCCGATGCGCTCGAAGGGCACGTCGATGACAGGTAATGGGATTAGCGGTGAGGGGGGAGGTTTCCTCGGGGAGGTCCGCTGGCAGGTAGGGCAAGCTTGACAGAAGCGCTTAACCTCGCCGTCGAGGCCCGGCCAGTGGAAACGGTCCCGGATCCTTCTGATGGTGTTCTCTTGTCCCAGGTGGCCGGCCATGGGATGCGAGTGTGCCAGTTCAAGGACCGTCTCCGTTCTTGATCGTGGGACGACCAATAGACGTTTTTCCTCCCCCCTTCGCTCTGCGACACAATACAGCAGGCCGTTCTGGACCACGAAGTGCGGGAGAGGGTGAGGAGCTGGCTGGACGTCGCGGCCATCAATGGACCTGACCTGGTTCCAGCAATGCTTGAGCCGATCGTCTTCTCGCTGGTCCCTGGCGAAAGAGCCCCCTTCAGTAGCCTGTTGGAAGACATCATAGAACACATTAGAGTTTTGGGAAGGGGACTCACCATCTCTCCCGCTATCCGAAGCCAGAAGTACTGGACGACGGCGTGGCCCACGAGGTGTCTTTGGCTTCCGGCGGCTCCCTCTTGGGCTGGCGGGCTGAGAGGTGGCGGTGAGCAGGCGGTCGAAGCCTGGCCAATCCCTCCCGAGAAGAACTGGCACGGGGAGGTCCTCGACCAGTCCGACTTCTAGCGGCCAGGTGCCTATGGCGGCAGAAACGGTGACTCGTCTGACAGGAACCTGTCTCGTTTCCCCGTGGACACATGTGATTGGTAGCACCGCCTTCGACTCATCCTTGGGAGGGAGGATATGGGACTGCACCAGGCTGACCGCACTGCCGGAGTCCAGAAGGGCGCGGAAGACCTTACCGCCGATTTTCACCTCCACCTCCGGAGCTCCTGATGGTACGTCTGCATGCACGATGCAGCCCGCCAGCCAGCTCTTGGTGGGGGCCGCTGGGACTTCGGTCGGCATAGGCTCGTCGTGGGGAGAGGGAGCCGCTGGCCTGCTGTATGGTCGCGGTGTGCCCTCCGGCGCGCGTCGCTCCTGGACCACCCTCCGGGGAAAAGGCGGCGCTCGCTCCCCGGCCTCCCGTTGTTGAGTAGCATCCGCCAACTCCACGGCTTCAATGAGTTCCTGCACGTTGGAGGGATTCCTCATACTCACGGCCTGGCGATGTGAACGGGGCAGGGCTCGCAAGAGGCGTTCGACCACCACGCGCTCCGCTACTTGATCAGCCGAGGGGTTTCCTTCTAATAGCCAGTGACGTGCCAAGCGGGTGAGCTCGACGATCTGGGCACGGGCAGGGAGGCGGGGCTTATACTCCCATTCATGAAAGAGCTGTGCGGCGCAAACTGGAGAGAGACCCAGACGACCCAGGATTTCGTTCTTCACTTCCCCGTACTGTTCTGCAGCGGCGGGTGAAAGAGAGAAATAGGCGCGTTGTGCCTCACCGGAAAGTAGGGGCGCCAATGCCCGTGCCCAGTCTTCCCGTGGCCAGTCCTCAGATACGGCGGTACTTTCGAACATCTGTAGGAAAGCCTCAACATCGTCATGGGGTGTTAGTTTTGGCAGTAGACGGGCGGCGTGAGCGCGCGTGTCCAGTAGCGGAGCGCGTTGGGCGGCAGCGGTGACTTGAAGGGCGGCTAGTTCCTGCTCCGTTTGGCCCTGGCGGGCGGCGAGGTGTTCCACAATTTGTTGTTGGCGGATGCTAACCTCTGTGAGCCGTTGTAGCAGCTGGTCCATCTCTGGGGAGGAGCGCTCGCCTTCCGCTGGTGTCTGTGACATAGTGAGACAGGAAAAAAAAAGTTCAGGTGAAAAGTGAGTTGATAATTTTCTGCCTGAAAACCTTCACCAATCTGCCCGCATTCTCCACCAGACTGTCACGGGTGGGAAGGAAGACAGGACAGAAAACTCACAGTTTAGCCCCGGAGGGTGGATTTATTGACAAACGTAAGGCAAAAGTGAAAGTGAAAGTGATGGCCGCTGGCTGTGTGAGGCTCGTGACGATCGGTGCTCTTCAATCTTCGTGCTCGGTGCAGATCCAGTGAAACGTGAGGGAATCAGTTCAGCTGCTGTCTGGGAGAGAAGAGAGAGAACCATTAGTCTGAGCTCGTAGGGAGATCGTTTCTCAACTGAGTCAGCCGGCACGCGGCTTATGAGGACGCCGGCTGATGAGACGCAGCTGAGACTGATCCCCGTGTGATGAGCGTGAGGGCGTGGACTTCGTTGGTTTCCAGGGCGACGCTGATATCCGTGCGGGACGCTCGTCACAATATATATATATATATATATATATATATATATATATATATATATATATATATGAAGCTGCGTTTTCAACCTTCTGTTAAGCACCACTGTATAGTCCACTATAAGGAGACAAAAATCCTGGAATGGTTTCTTTGTGACTGAAAAAATAATGACATGAATATCTTTGATGACATGGGGGTGAGTAAGTTATCAGGAAATTTTTATTCTGGGTGTGGAGTAATCTTTAAATAGCATGAGACACTAATACTGTACATATACAGGGGCAGGCATTCAGTCGTTTTTTATCATGTCATGTATCACTGCAATCTCTAGAAGTAAGCTATAACAGTTTAAACTCAAATAAAAGTTTGATCATGTTTAATTTAATTGACAAATAATTTTATATTGTAGTAAGGGGCATCGTGAAGAATGGAGCGATTACCGGTTTAAAGATAAATCATGATAAAATTTCCCTCGGTTAGTATTATCATTTCATATTTAAATTATCATTAAAACGGTATTCGATTATCGCGATTTGAACAACCGAGGATAAAAAATTATTGTCAGAAAAGATTCTATGGCGTTTTCATCTTTGCTACAATGGGGCTAAAGGCACACCCGAAGAAAAAAAAAATGTGCTTTCACTGTGCCCAAACTGTATGATTGCAGAAAAATATATACCTTTGTATTGAACATTTATGGTGCAACAGATTTTGTGTGAAAATAAATCATACAAGCTGTTTATTTTATTTAAAAATCGTATAAATGTATGAGATGGCAAGGGGGTAAAATGTACACAGTATTGATATAAATATTTTAGTTAAAATAATGTTTTTTTTGTTTGTTTGTTTTTTAAATAATGTCTGAGTTAATACCATCACTTTAGAAAAGTTTGTACTATTTGCTGCTTAATTTAATAATTAAAAAAATAAAAAAAAAAATGTAAAAAATGACAATTATCTGGACTACTGAACTTTGGGGAATTATTTTTGAATGTCTGTTCTATAAAATTAGCTAGAAAAAGAAAAATTTATATTTTCACAGTTTTTCCACATAATCGGCCTGTATCTCAAAATATGCCACTGCGACTTCCGACTCATTTTGCCAGATCGGGTCACAAATAATATGTATATGGTAATGATAAACTAAACTAGTAATATTTATTTTTTATATTATAATTCAGAGATTAACTACATTGCTAGCAGGCCTGGACTGACCATAGGGCATACCGGGCAATGCCCGCCGGGCCGACGCACATTTTTGGGCTGGGGCTGTCAGTCATAATTTAATATATAATTTTTAAGTTTATTAGGCCAATTTATTTATTACCGCAACGGTAGAGTATCTGAGATACGAATCGCGGCCCATTGTTTGACTGTCTTAAAGGACATTGAGCTAGTCCAATGAAATCTCAGGCCACGCCCTGCCTCCCTCCTGGCCAGCCCTCATCTCCCCTTGACAAAATCTGCTATTTGAGTTCGACCGGAGTTTGAGATAAGTCCGAAATATGAAGGGTACGAAACCCCTGAGATCACGGACAGGTATTTCATGATAGCCTACTGTATATGAACCAGCCCAGGTAAAAAAGTAGTATACTTTAGTGTATTATAAATATGAACGAAGTACATGAAGTATAAAACAAGTATGCTTCTACTTATTGTGCTTTATTTAAAGAGTATTTAATATGTACTTTTTAAAAGTATACTTCAAAAAATATGTAATTAAGTTCAACTTAAGAGTCCAAAAAGTAAGTATACTAATTTACCAGTAATCAAATTATTTTTTAAATGTACTTTTTGAAAGTGTACTTTGTTGTTGATGTATTTTAAATTGTCTAGAAGTTTATTTTTTTAAAGTGTATTAAATTTGACATAGAGTGGCAATTTACTGTACTTATGGAAAGTATATTTTTTGGAAATTAATTGTTAGTATACTTTTTTAAACTGTACTATGATCTCAATTCATTAGAAGTGTGACTTCTGTGCACTTACAGTACACTCTTAAATAAGTGTATAAAGCACTAAATATAGTTAGGAAGTGCATTTGTAGATCACTTGAAATATTACAGAGGCATACTAAATTAACAGTTTATAGTAATTAGAAGTATGATAGCAGTATGCACAAACTTAAACACAACTATATTTGCACTGAAATGCCTTTTTAAGTGAATTTCCATTGAATGGCGATACAATGCAATTGTACTGTAAGTGTGCTTAATTGCTCATGAATCTTGATGTTTATAGTAATTATAAGTATGATAGCACTATGCACAAAATGTACTTAAACACAACTATATTTGCACTGCAATGCCTTTTTAAGTGTATTTCCATTAGAATGGCGATACAATGCAATTGTACTGTAAATGTGCTTAATTGCTCATGAATCTTGATTTTCATTAGTGTATTTTAGTGCGCTTGAAGTCTAAAAAAAGTTGTTCCATTTTAGTATACTATTTACACTAGAAGTGTAGTCAAGAGTAGTGATGGCTGCCAGCATATGTCACAATGATTAATGACTTTGACCTTTGACCTTTTTGACATGTCAAAATATGACCTATGACCCCGGATATGTATAAATAGCCATAATTAAAATTCCGGAGATGACCCCGCGACCCCGGATATGTATAAATAGACCTAATTAAAATTCTGGAGATGACCCGTGACCCTGCTAATGTATGAATAGCCATAATTAAAATTCCGGAGATTATCCCGTGACATGTTAAAGATGGTTTTAGGGTTTTTATGAAGATTAATGATGGTTGAACTCTGACCGGTGAAATTGCAGTAATGAGGGGTTATTTTTAACCTCTTCAGTGACCGCATGGTGACCACATGAGGGAATACATTTCTTTAGGATGTAAGAAAAGAAAGATGTAAGATTTATATACAAGATTAAATGTCATTTTATACATTCAATGGTCTGACTGCTTATACTTGCTTATATGGTTTTACGGTTTATGAGGATATCTTTTGAGCCATTTAAATTAAAACACTAACAATCAATTTAAATGTTTTATTTAAAATATAAATATGGACAGTAATCATTACATCTATGGACCAACCCTTATAAAAATCATTACAGAAAAAACATAAAGCATACCAGCGTGCTCAGAATACCTTCTATGTGCATATACATGTGTGGAAACGCATAGATCAACTGAGAGTTTAGCTATGTATTAAAATGAAATGTTACACACAATTCTATGTCTTATTTCTAAATAATTTTCTAAATAAATAAATAAAACTTTGTAGTTTGAACAGTTTGTTAGGATCACATTTCTTCAGTGTGTGAGAAAAGAAATATATATTAAAATATAAACAAGAATAAATACCAATTTATATATATTCAATGGTCTGTCTGGTTATACTTGTTTATATGATTTATCAGAACACAGTTTTGTACGCTTACATGGTTTTATGTGGTGCACTATAATTTTAAATGTGGTTTATGAGGATAACTTTTGAGTCATTATAATTAAAACACTCACAAACATACTTATTTTCGAGTCATTATAATTAAAATACTAACAAACATACATTTATTTAAAATATGTTAATGTTATTGCAAGCTGTAATCATTAATATTTTTATGGATAGCATACCAGTGTGTAAAGAAAACCAATATCTATGAGCATATACATAAAACACCACAGCCATTATAAAATAAGCAAATTCAATCAATTAAACTTTAAAGTTAAAGTTAAAGTCTCTTACATTTTTTCCAGAGAATAAAACACATCTTAATGTTACAAGCATCCTGTGTCAAATGGACTGCTCTCAAAATGCACACGAGTTAAGTTAAATTAGATCCAACACTCTCCCTCTCTCTCTCTCTCTCACACACATACTCTGAGTCTCTGCCGGTTGTGTGTGTGTCTCAGATGTGGTAGTTATTATTTAACTTAAATATCCGTTGCGAGAACAGATATGCTTTCTTTAAAGCAGAACCGTAAGCACAATTGACTTCTATGAAAGCTTCTCTGTCTCTCTTTCTCTCTTTCTCTCTCTCTCTCTCTCTCTCTCTCTCTCTCTCTCTCTCTCTCTCTCTCTCTCTCTCTCTCTCATTCAATCATCCAAGTCTTATTCTCTGTTATATGTAATGAATATAAATAAATAATTTGATCACACACAATATAAAACAAAACATTTACACTAGTTTTAGGTTGTTAAAAAAAAAAAAAATGTTGTACATTTTTCCAGGAGCAGGAAAAAGAGATTAAGATTATAAACACCAAATGTAAAAAATAAAAAATAAAAAAAGCTTATATATTTTAACAAGCCTAATGATAAGGGATATTCTGACCCCCGACATGTCTGGACATGTCAAATGTTTTATGGAGGTTTTCCATAGACATAATTCAATTCAGTTTACCGTTTTTATTTGTTATACGCTATTCGCAGAAAATTTAAGTTTCTACATTATAATGAGAAATTATTAAATTTACATTATTGTAATACATTTTATACTGTATCTCCCTCTAAACATACCCATCACAGTGACACTTTTAGCGCTTTTATTCTTCATAAACAACAATTACTTTAATGTATAATTTAAGAAGCTGTTATGTGCATCAGATATGGGTAATAGTTTGGCACCGGATGCAACCCCTAATGTTTTGCTCTGTTTAAAATGCACAATAGGTATTCTGTGTGGGAGCCTTACATTTGTGTCTTTCAAGAAGAAGCCCCCATCCATGATGCCTTTGGGGCGTGCATGCTGGGATATTTCCTCACAGAGGACAGCTAGCACAGAGGCCATTGTTCAAAATACTGATTCAACAATTAATGTAAAGTGAGAAATTTAGATGAAATATAAAATCTCAAAGTGTTTGTCATGTAAGTTTATAAACATTAATGTCAAAATAAGTAAAGGAACCTTTTTATTTTAACAGACCAAACCATAAGGATTATTGTGATTATTGTATTATGATTCAGCATCAGCCCCTAAACCTGCTCAATCACAGTAAACTTTCTCTAGTTCTCTATTTTTAATAAACATCATTTAGTATATTTTTATAACATTTTTACTGTACAAACTGAGCACCTATACATCACGAAAAAAAATCAACATACTACCATGTTTAATAAAATATTGTAAGTAATCTAAATTAATATAGTAGGACATTTCGTCATAAATCACATTACGCTGTTATATCAGCCTAATATCCAAATTATTATACAAATTTGTGATCTAATAAGTCCTATAAACAATTCAAGTTAAAAAGCGACTCGATTAAAAGACAAAATCTTTTTGTGTTAAGTAACAAGCATGTTACTACAGCAAAACAAATCATTGTTTAACATTTATATTATTAAGTTTATTGTAGTTATAAAACATCAAAGTAACAAATATGATACTACAGCAAAACAAATCATTCATCGTACATCTTAAACATGTATTCTACATTTATTTAGGTTTTTGTTCTTATAAAACACATTAATTGCTTCTTTTAAAGATGATACTAAACATCTCCATGTTTATAAAAATAAACATTTACAATACTTTAAGGTGATCATAAATATAAAACATAGTATCAAACATGTTACTCCAGCTAAACAAATCATTATTCAACTTTTATATTTTTAAGTTTATTGATGATATACAACTTCAAAGTAACAAACATGTTACTAAAGCAAAACAAATCATTCATCGTACATCTTAAACATGTATACAACATTCAAGGTTTTTGAACACACATCAGCCGCTTCTTTGTAAAGATGATACTAAACATCTGCATGTTTATAACAAGAAACATTTACATTAGTTTTAAGTTATCTTTAAAAAAAAAGGTTTACATTATTTTCTTTGAACAATGATGTCCATACATGGATGAGTGATTTACAAATTCAATAAACAAACAAAAACATTTAGTTTAAGGTGAATTAATAATAAAAATTAAATAAAAACTCACAGTACCATGTCTTGTCCATTGTGAAACTGCAAATGAGTCTGCCACAGACCCTCACAGGATGGGGCGAGGGAGGAGGCGGGAGGGGTGAGGGAGGAGATATGCTCTGTGAAGTTGGTCTGTTAACTTTTTCTAAGTGAATGTTTTGAATGCTCAACATTTATTTCAAAGTGGAGCATTACTTCAAAGTATAAATAAATACTACTACACCTGAAATCCTTTGGTAGAAATGGCTCAAACTATAATTTATATATTGTTTCAAACACTTTAGATTGCTTAAAAGTTTACGGTAGGTTCTTTAAGTTTATTCTTTCTACAAGGGTACTAACAAATAAGAGTGTTTTAAAATAGACCTGAGCTAGACATTTTTAACTACATGTTAAAAATGATACATATCCTCAAACAAGACCAATCATTAAAAACAGCTGCAGCTATTTTTGTCTAATGTCATTATCTGATTCTCTTTAATTTATAAGACTTACTTTTTTTTTTTTTTTTTTTTTTTTTTAACAAATGTTGATGCTGCTTTTATCAGTCTAATCAATATTGTGTATGTCCAGATACTGTTTCTAAACCAAACAAAGAAAACATAATATATTTTATTTAATTATTTTGCACAAGTACCATGGTTTCGTGTTTTTAAAGGCTTGTCAATGCTTTAGATGCAATGCAACATGAAATGAAAGAGTTGTATTAGTTGAGCTTGATTCAACAGTTTATAGTCAATTTAGAGTAGAGTAATAGAGTCAACCTTATCGTCCTTGCTATTCTCCACATACAAACCGTAAGCAACAACCTAAATTCAATAAAACCAGTTACACATCATGTAAGAAAGGCCTCATAATGCATACAGTCAAGCAGTATCCGCAACTTTTCTTGATTTGTTGTCATCGCTCTTACATTTGCAATTGATTCACTGGGTGGGTCAAGATCATCAATAATGTTCTTCACTTTTGAACTAGCTTACTGTTTTTTCCTTTTAGGAAGATCTGATAACCTGAGAATACGAAAAGAAAAAGGATATTGGAAAAAAAAAAATATATAGAATAGTAAGAAAAAAATTACTTCAACCTTGTACTGACCTCTGTTCACAGTCTTTATCAGGTTTCTGATCTGAAACATTAGGGAAACAAAGACTGTTAAGGACAATCCATGCGCTACAACATGCTATCTTATTCAGTGTACAGTTTGCCTTCAGCGGTTATGTGGATGTGTCCAAAATATGAGGTCATCATAAAAATACAACCCCATAAATAAATAAAACAGCTTATATAAAATTTACTTTGGGGCTTTACTTTAGACTCCAGATGTACACGATCAACATTATCTAACGGTTAAGCAACTCCATCTAATTACCATTTTTTAATAGTTTCACATACCAACATTTATTTGCTTGTTTGTTTGGTTGTTGTAGACAATGTACATGTATTACACTTACAATATACCATCACATTTGATTTGCCAGACGTTGCAGAAGTCATAGTCATTGTAACGGAGCCTAGACTTGATCCAGTTATGACAGGGGCATATATAATACCGCCATTAGACGTGGAGCTCCTGCCTTTTTACAGAAAATGGGTCAATTCATATATTAGTTAATTGTACATCTGATAATGATTCTCCATTATTAATATATAAATCGCACTAACATTTTACATGGATGCATGATGGTCCTTGTCTTGAAGTCTCTGTTGAATTAAAAAAACAAAACAAAAAAAAGTGTTATTTTGAATGGAAAAAGTCAGGCAAACATCCTATGGACTGTATTGCAATCCACCTACTTTACTGTGATATGTATTTAAAAGTAGTCCTATTCATAGCACAGGTCTTTACTATACAAGGCAGTTCAGTTACCTGTCACTAAAGTTGAACTAGGGCCTATCTAAAGACTACTTGTGGCCACCCAGCTACAACTCAGGACTAAAAATACATCCTTCTTCTTTAGATCATATTATATCTGTATCAAATCACTGTTAATGTACACAGATTTCACACAAGGCTGTATGACATTTTTCAGTAGACTGAATATGTTTGTATGTTTTAGCTTAAATGAAATGTTTCATATATACCCCTAGGTTCGCTTTATAAATGGACTTTCATTTTTATGAAGGTATGCAGTAGGCCTTATGCACCCATTACGGTGCAAAAAACGCACTTTTGCAAACCAACTTGACTGTAGTGCCCACTGTTTTGATCCATTTTTGGCCGGGAGAAAATTCATTTACATCATCTTCTTTCAGCAAATCTAGAAATTTTCGACACATAGAAATAAAAAAAAAATAAAAAATTGCTATAACCTTGTATTGGCCCCGGTTTAGAGTCTCTATCAGGCTTCTGATCTGAAACATTAGGGAAACAGAGTTTATTACTAAGGACACACACACACAATACATGCACTACAACAATCTCATCTCTACATGCAGTCATCATCATACCCAGAATTTCCCTAGTGGTCACGCTGATTGTCTCTTTGCTGTTAACACAGACATCTGTCACATCAGGCCGTGTTTCCTTTTTCAGGCTTCTTACAATCTTCATTTCGTTCTTAAGGTTTGTTTTACGTTTAGTATCCCCCGTACAATCATGATTCGGACCGCACTCATCGACGATGACCGTGTTCATCGGTTTGAGCATTTGTCCTTTGTAATACGGTTTAAACATAGAGTCTACGACGACTTTTACACCGCACATTTTTTCTGCGGCACAGCTGCACTCCGATTGATCATCCGCAGCAGCGCCAGACCTACAGTTGTGCTCCATCAGGTTTGGCGTAGTTTCAGACGTTCTTTTCAGAATTCAGTTTTCTCCAAGACGTAGCCGTTTCCTAGAATTTCGGATTTGACCGTTTACTCCGCGAACCCCCAGAGTGTTATAAGCAGAAATTTTGCAGCAGAGCCGTGGTTCAGTAAAAAGGGGTTGTTGATCAACAAGATGTTGCAGTAGGGCCGTCGTCCAAACCTGGTTATGTTCACAGTGTCGGTTGAACTCAGTTACTGCCGAGTTGACGAGGACCACAGTTGTTGGTTTTACTGATAGGGTCCACCCTCACTCTAGTTGTAAGGTCTAAGAGGGTTGTGGCCGGAAGGCTTGAAAATCAGTCAAGCACCCAAGATAAGTTTTGCTCAAGCTAGTTATAATATTTTGATTAAAGATTATAGGCTCAAAAAATAAGATCCACGAACCAAGTGTTAACTATTATACCAAAGATAATGTTAGGTTGTTAAAGATTTTAGTGCCAATTCCATAATAAAATGTTTCAAATAAATTTACAAATGTGATAAATAATACATCCAACACTAGACATCAACAATATTGTTTTTTAAAATATGTTTACACCTTTTAAACATATGATAAAATGTGAATAATAGGAGGCAAAGGGGAAATTTTATCCAATAAATGTTTATTAAAACAATTAAACATATAGCAAGAAACAGAGGAAAAGACTCAGTGCTTTACAATTTTGTTGTGCAAATGGAGAACATAGATCTCCAGGCTGATATACATCCAATACATATTGATGCATAACCACAATAAAACACTGACTGTGAAATTGGTCTAACTTGACTGAAACAGCTTGTCAATTGTTGAGAAAACAGTTTTTAACACAGGTTCGTCGCTCGGCCATGAATATAGATTTGTTGTGCAGCATCCAAAAGGGTTGTCCTCAGGAATAGGCCAGGCATCATCATGCTCATACTCATCATCAGAGTCATCATCAGACTCGTCCTCAGAGTCATCATCGGAGTCAGAGTCGTCGCTGCTTTCGGACAAAACTTTTCTTTCAGATTCCTCCCGCTGTTTATTTGCACATATGAGATGATTTTGATCATGATGCATTTTGTTCCAACAGGCAGATAGGCGTACGTATTCTGGTCTCATTGACGCAAGGTACCAGCCGTGACAGCATCCCACTGATAAGCGTAACTGATTTTTCTACCAAAATTAATTTTTGGCCAAATTTGATTGTAGAAGTACGTCCAGTCTATGGCCGTCAAAAGTAGATAACTACATTAAGGTATATGTAGATCATCATAATCCAAAACGTAGAGTTTCACAGTCTGCAATGTCTTGTCAAACACAAATCCCCCCACACGATCATCAGACACTGTGAATTCTTGTTTCACAAAATCTTCATCTTCATCGAGAATCTTTATCCGACCATGACTTTCCTGGTGCACGTCTGTTTCAACAGAATTTCTTGCTCATGTGACACACATTGAACTTGTTTCAGGGGTGTTTGGAGCATCGGTGGTCATTGTAACAATGTAGAAAACGTCTACTGCATCAAACCGAGTGTCTCTAAACTCTGAATTTAGGTTGGGGGTGCGTCAAACAACCAAGGATGTGACAATATTTACACAAAAACACACCTCCCCAATGTCCAGACCAATGGGTATGACTGTTTTATTTACCACCTAGCCAACGGAAAAATACGTCCCAATATCTACACAAATATAACTCACTAGATCCTAGCTAGGGCTATACATTAGCCATTGTTTTTGGCTAGTTTTTAGACAAAGACTATTCTTAGACTCTGGTCAAACATGCTGCGAGTGTTCGCAGGAAAACAAGGACAAGTACAGAATACAAGAATTAAATGAAATTTACTTTAGAAAAATACTTTAGAGCTTACACCAGTCTGTATAAAAAAGAGACACAAGGTCTCAATATTACCGTTCCTCAACTACATGTACATCTACCTCATTTTAAAACACAAAGTTATACGTTACAAGTTGAAGGTGGTGCGGAAACACTATTGTTTTTCTATGCATCTCTAAACAAGTCTTTAATAAATAAATCACAATTGTTTTAAGAGAAGTCGGATACAAAAGTATCAGGCATTACATTTATATGTTTTTTTTTTTTAAATAACTACTGTAGAGGTACAGGTTTTTGGGTAGTTTAGGGTAGGTGTGTTATGAAGCAGACGGGACAAGAAGGTAAGTGTTATACAAATGGTGTTTTATTTATACAAGCAGCAGTGCCGGAGGTGAATGGTGAGTTCGTGAAGGTGAGCAAGACTTGAAGTGATGAATACTGAGCTGGATGGTAACGTGAAGAGAGTAACAGGTCCTTTCCGTTTTAGGTGGCGAGACTGGAGGATTCCAAGAACGAAAGCCAGAGGGGTTCAGAGAGTTCGTGGATCCACCACCCTCCGCTGACGCGGAAGTCAGCTTACGGCCACACACCGCTAATGACAGGATACTGAGAAGACACAGAGGACTGGCGCTTGGAAGACTGGAACGAGACAGAGATAAGGTAAGTACAATTGGGTAAGTAATCTCGATAGTGATACTCGCCAAGAGTTACTGGAAGTCCGCTTTCTCTGGAACGAGCCCGGACAATGAGTGGTGTGTGGAGAGTGTCTTTTATGTGTTGGTGATGATTACGTGCAGGTGTTCATTAATCAATACTCAGGTGACGGTGATCTGGGAGTGATTGTGGGTGCAGAACCTGACCAATCCGTGACACTACCCCCCTCCCCAGGGCCCGCTCCTGAGGGCCGAAGTCTCTTGCGCCGTGGTGGTCTACCTCGTCCTCGGGGTGCAGGAAACTCAGGATGACTAGCGTGGAACTCCTCAGTGAGCGTGGGATCTAGAATATCATCTCTTGGGACCCATGACCTCTCCTCTGGTCCATAACCCTCCCAGTCAACCAGGTACTCGAGTAGACCACCACGACGACGAGACCGGAGAATCTCCCGGACGGAGTAGACGGCTCCATCTTCCAGCATGAGGGGGGGAGGAGGTTCTTCTTCGTGGTCAGGTTCTGTGGAGAGAGTGAGAGGTGGATGAAATGGTTTCAGTAGTGAGACATGGAAGGTGGGGTGAATGCGATATTCAGGTGGGAGTTGAAGCCTGTAGGTGACGGGGTTGACCTGTTCCAGGATGTTGAAGGGACCAACAAACCTGGGACTTAATTTCTTGGAGGGCAGTCGCAGACGGATATCTCGAGTGGAAAGCCACACTTGATCGCCTGGCCTGAATTCTGGGGCTGGGGCCCTCCTCCGATCCGCGAAGGCTTTCTGTCTGCGTACTGCCCTCTGTAGGTGGTGATGTGCTTCGTCCCAGACCCTCTCGCTCTCCCGGAACCAGAGATCCACTGCGGGGACCTCAGATGGTTCACCATTCCAGGGAAATAGCGGTGGTTGGAATCCGAGAACGCACTGGAATGGTGTGAGGCCGGTGGACGGTTGCCGCAGTGAATTTTGGGCATACTCTGCCCAGCCCAGGAACTGGTTCCAGGAGTTCTGGTGGTTGTGGCAGAAGGTCCGGAGGAACCGCCCCACTTCCTGGATTTTCCTCTCCGTCTGGCCATTGGACTGCGGATGATAGCCAGAGGAGAGGCTGACGGTCACACCTAGGAGACGGAAGAAGGATTTCCATAGACGGGAGATAAACTGAGGACCGCGGTCCGATACAATATCCTCAGGTATTCCATACTGACGGAAGACGTGATTGAACAGGAGTTGGGCTGCTTCAAAGGCAGTGGGTAGTCCTTTCAGGGGCAGTAACTTGCAGAACTTGGAGAATCGATCCACTATGACAAAGATGCAGGTGTTTTCATCCGATGCTGGTAAGTCCGTCATAAAATCCACTCCCAGGTGTGACCAGGGGCGGTTCGGGATTGGCAAGGGATGGAGTTTACCTGCGGGCAAATGCCTGGGACTTTTGGACATGGCACACTCCTTGCACCCCTGGATGAACCGCTGCACATCCCTTGCCATCCCAGGCCACCAGAAGCGCTCGGATAGCAGCGAGAGGGTGTTGTTGGTCCCGGGATGTCCAGTGCCCAGGGAAGTGTGGATGGAGCGAATGAGATCTACCCGTTGTGTCCTAGGAATGTAACGTCGATCAGGAGGGCAGCCCGGCGGAGGGCGAGGAGCAGGAGTAGCGACACTAGGGGGAGCAGACCATTCGATGGGGTTGATGAAGATGTCTTGTGGGAGGATATTGCTGGGAGGTTCAGTGGAATCAGTGGAGTCGTGGATTCTAGACAGGGCATCTGCTCTTATATTTTTTGGACCGGGACGATAGGAGATGGAGAAGTGGAACCTTGAAAAGAACAGTGCCCACCTGGCCTGACGTGGGCACAGCCTTTTTGCATCACGGAGGTATTGGAGGTTTTTATGATCTGTGAGTACCAGGAAAGGATGATTGGCTCCCTCCAACCAGTGTCGCCACTCCTCCAGGGCGAGCTTGATGGCGAGAAGTTCCCGGTTGCCGATGTCATAGTTCTTCTCCGCCGGGCTGAACTTCCGGGAGAAGTAGGCACATGGATGGAGTAAACGTGGAGTTCCGTGATGTTGGGAGAGAACCGCTCCGACTCCCGAGGTAGATGCATCCACCTCCACCACGAAAGGAAGGTCTGGATCTGGATGGCGCAGAATAGGAGTCTGGGTGAAGGCGTCCTTGAGGGATTGGAAGGCTGCGGCGGCTTCGGGGTTCCAGGTAAGTTTAGTTGGTTTTCCTTTGAGTAGGTTGGTTAATGGAGTTGTGATGATACTATAACCTTGAATGAAACGGCGGTAGAAATTAGCAAAACCGAGGAATCTCTGGAGTTCTTTGACAGAAGAGGGTTTAGGCCAGGACATGACAGATGACACCTTCCTCTCGTCCATACGAATACCCTCACGGTCGATGATGTATCCCAGGAATTGAACGGATGGAAGGTGGAATGAACATTTTTCTGCTTTCAAGAAGAGTTGGTGTTCCCTGAGTTTCTGGAGGACCTCCGCAACGTGGTGGATGTGTTCAGTCTCACTCCGGGAGTAGATGAGGATATCGTCAATGTAGACAATTACTGACCGATGGAGAAACTCCCGGAGGACTTCATGCATGAAGTTTTGGAATACGGAAGGGGCGTTGACCAGGCCATAGGGCATGACGCAATACTCATAGTGGCCTGTAGGGGTCACGAAGGCCGTCTTCCACTCATCCCCCTTCCGTATTCTCACCAGATTGTAAGCGCTGCGGAGGTCCAATTTCGTGAAGATGGTGGCTGACCGGAGTTGTTCGAGGGCCGCTGGGACGAGAGGAAGGGGATATTTGAACTTGACTGTGGCTTGATTCAGGATGCGGTAGTCAATACACGGCCGCAGCCCTCCATCCTTTTTCGCCACGAAAAAGAAGCTGGATGCAGCGGGAGAAGTGGAGGGACGAATGTATCCTTGCTGGAGAGCCTCGTGAATATACTCCTCCATGGCCTTAGTCTCCGGAAGTGACAACGGGTAGATCCTTCCTCTGGGCAAAGGAGCATCAGGAATCAGGTCTATGGCGCAGTCCCATGGCCGATGGGGAGGTAGCTGGGAAGCTCTCTTGGGGCAGAAGACGTCCTGGAAAGAGGAGTAGGTATCCGGAACCTCGGTGGATCGTTGCTCCAAAGGGCTCTCGATGGATGTGGCGCAGACAGGAATGGGTCTTGGTATAGGGCGTGGAGCTTCTGGAAAGCACTCTGGAAAACAGTCATGACCCCACCGGATTACCTCTCCATTGCCCCAAGAGATGATGGGATTGTGCTTCACCAGCCACGGGCGCCCCAAGATGATGTCCATGGTGGCCCCCTCCAGAACCAGAAGTTGGATGAGTTCTTGGTGAAGAGCTCCTATCTGAAGGTGGATGGGTTGGCATTTACGATGGATACGGGGTCGTGCTGTGATGGAACGTGTTATGGGCTGAATCTGGTAGACGCTCGACGAAGCTTCGGTTCGGAGCTGTAACTGGCGACAGAGGCTCCCCGAGATGAAGTTCCCCGCTGACCCGGAGTCGATGAGAGCGTGGGCTATGACAGAAGATGTGGAGGTGGTTAACTGAACACATGTAGACAGAGGATACATCTTTTCAACTTCGGATTGGATGACACTCACCGCGGTAGGAACAGGACGAAGGGGGCATTTCATCCGAACATGCCCACTGGCTCCACAATAGAGACACAGACCCCGGGTCAGCCTTCTCTGTCGCTCAGCGGATGATAGTCTACCAGATTCAAGTATCATCGGCTCTGGTTCTGGAGGGCTGGCGGTCTCCACTGGGCGGAGGAGTGCATTAGGAGAGACATCGGAGAGAGTATGATATGATTGCATGCGGTCAGAACATCTGATGGATTGCTGTATGAAACGCTCCAGACCCATAGCGTCATCCAACGCAGCTAGTTGGAGGCGAAGACGGGGTTCGAGCCCGAGACGATAGGTGGTCAGCAACGACCGCTCGTTCCATCCACTGGCAGCGGCTAGGGTTCGAAACCGTAAAGCATACTCATGAGTGGACATCGATCCTTGTGATAAGTGATAGAGCTGCTCACCCGCTGATACTTCCCCGTCTGTACGGTTGAACACCTCTTTGAAGTGATTGATGAATGCCTGGATGGAACGAGTGGTCGGCCCGCTTTGCTGCCACATCGATTCGGCCCACTTCAAAGCTGGTCCTGTGAGAAGAGAGGTGATAAACGCTATTTTAGACTGGTCTGTAGGATATAGCGCTGGTTGCATAGTAAAGACAAGAGAACATTGCAGTAGAAATCCATTGCACTCCTCCGCCCCGCCAGCGTAGGGCGCTGGTCGGGCCATGGGACTGGATGGTGGTTCCGAAGAAGTGCATGGAGGTACGGGTGCCGGTGGTGCGGAAGGGGTGACAGATGGGGATGACAACAAAACCTTCCGCAGATTATCCACCAGTTCCTGGAATGGATCCTGAGCACTCATGCTGCTTACTGTTATGGTCCGGGCTTCTGTTATGAAGCAGACGGGACAAGAAGGTAAGTGTTATACAAATGGTGTTTTATTTATACAAGCAGCAGTGCCGGAGGTGAATGGTGAGTTCGTGAAGGTGAGCAAGACTTGAAGTGATGAATACTGAGCTGGATGGTAACGTGAAGAGAGTAACAGGTCCTTTCCGTTTTAGGTGGCGAGACTGGAGGATTCCAAGAACGAAAGCCAGAGGGGTTCAGAGAGTTCGTGGATCCACCACCCTCCGCTGACGCGGAAGTCAGCTTACGGCCACACACCGCTAATGACAGGATACTGAGAAGACACAGAGGACTGGCGCTTGGAAGACTGGAACGAGACAGAGATAAGGTAAGTACAATTGGGTAAGTAATCTCGATAGTGATACTCGCCAAGAGTTACTGGAAGTCCGCTTTCTCTGGAACGAGCCCGGACAATGAGTGGTGTGTGGAGAGTGTCTTTTATGTGTTGGTGATGATTACGTGCAGGTGTTCATTAATCAATACTCAGGTGACGGTGATCTGGGAGTGATTGTGGGTGCAGAACCTGACCAATCCGTGACACTGTGCATGTAAGCAATGAAAACTTAAATGTGAGTAAATGTGACAGACACATTACTTGCATAAAAGACTGTCTTTATCC